>NW_015150914.1:450659-462996 GCF_000732505.1 Cyprinodon variegatus | reverse complement strand
ATTCTGCTTCATCTCAATTCTCCCACTCTGCAGAATCTGCTAGTTCAATGTCTTACGTTCTGCTCACTCTGCTTTTTCTCATAGTAGCTTCATCTGGTCTGTTCCTGTTTGGCTGTGACTCCATCCTGGAGAGAAATATCAGCTGTGCTGCTGCCATCAACACCTTTGTTTCTAGATGCTGGAGATCGGCCTGTTTTCCAGTGTAGTCCTGTTTCTCTGACTGTGACTTAAGCCCCATTTCCACTAACCTTCTGAAACCGTGCCGAGATCGGTCTGAGCACGGTAACCGAGATAACTGTAGAGTGTAAATGGTACGCACAACTGAACCGGACTAAACTGGTACTAGTTCATCAGCAGGGTTCGGAGGGTAGTGGAAATAGGGCTTAACTGAAGGTGCTCTCTTTCCTCCTCTGAAATAGGAGCTGGCTCAGCGCTTGTCTGCCTGGCTGTGTGTTTCCTGGACGAGGACGCCTGTGAAGCTGGTTGACTGTTGCCTTTCGTATCTCTTTGGCAGATGGCCGCTCACACTGAGCCTGGTTCTGCTGGAGGTTTCTTCCTGTTAAAGGGAGTTTTTCCTTCCCACTGTCGCTACAAGCATGCTTAGGGTGAGGGATTGCTGAAGAGTCAATGAGTCGATGCAATCAACTGGTTTTCCTTAGACAGAAAACTATACAAATAAACTGGATTTAATTGAATTCAGCTCTCATGACTTTAGACTATTATTGATTTAAAAAAATGGCATCAATTAGCACATAAATAAATATTAAAACATCCAAATTGTGATAAATTAGTATTGATATAGATGCTAATTCCAGATAGAGTCATATCCCCTCATACTAATACAACTACTGACCATAATAGGGTTCAAAAAGTGAGACAAATTTCCAAAGGAGGTTCCATTGGTGACTGTGCCACTAAGCTCTTACCTGAGCCATGCCAGTAGGTGGCATACTGTGCAGCCGAACCAAGTGATATTACAATATGGTTTCCTTATGATATTCAAATTGTGGTGAACACACATCTTTCCAACATCTGGATGACTGAGCATGTTGAAATAATTATTTTTTATTCAATACGTAAATTGAACTTAACATGTAAATTCCCCTAACCAGCAGTTTGGAAGGGTAGCAAGTTTGATGGAAAAGCTGTGGCCTGCAGCCTTTTAGTTGTGTCTCTGCTTTAACACATCTGCATAAACTAATTAGATAATTTGCAGGAACCTGACTGCATACTGAGGCTATCATTCAACATTTTGATTCAGGCTTGCTGGACCAGGGCCATATCTAAAAGTTGCAGGATGCCTGCGCTCGAGGACTTGAGTTTGACACCTCTGCTCTACATCGTTAAGCTGGATCTAAAACACAAACACAACAAAAAGAAGATGACATCAGCAGAGTATATTTACATTTATTTGAGCATAAGTGGGATCAATTCCAAGAAGAAAATCTCATTATCCCCCATGTGCATTCAATTCAATGCACTTTGGTTTTCATGCAAATGCCTGGTTCCTTACATCTATATATATCTTTTTTTTTTATATGGATAGAGCATATGCTAATTAAACATGCAGCATGATTTTGGTTGGAAATCCATGGAAGTATTTAGAAATGAAGCCTCTGCTTTTCGTTCAGCTCTTACTGATCTAATTTCATATCCTTGATGGTTTCTCGCATCCTTTGCCAGGAATTAGTTTTTTCCTTATTTCCATTTTTGTCAGGACTGGGAGCTGAAAATGCAGAAACAATGATGCATCACTTGTTTTAGTCACAGATTTTGAGAGCAACCAAGGTAGAGGGAAGTAGGGAACCACACTAGTTTAGGTTTAGCAATTCACAAATGATGAAGCTAAAAACAGAACAAACCGGAAAAACAGTTGTTACCAAAGAGATTGCAATTCCCCCAAATACACAACTATCTCCATCACTGAGGGCGGTATTGTGTAAGTTTGGCTGAAATGCAGATGGTGCCTTAAATCTTCAGCTGTCACTGTGTGATGGAGCAAGGTGACGGCTTCCTGGATTAAGAAAAGCTGGTTGAGAAAGGAAAGTAAACAGTGTCTTGATGCAATGATTCCATCACTGTGTCTAAAGAGCTAGAAATTAATAAAAAAAACCTCCCCTTTGCATACATGCCTCATAGCGTGCCCGTAAAAAAGTATTTATACCCCTAAAAGTGTATTTGTCACATCTAACCTTACTGTATTTTATGTAAAAACCAGATTCCAAAAAAGTTGGGACACTAAACAAATTGTGAATAAAAACTGAATGCAATGATATGGAGATGTCAAAAACAAATATTTTATCCAGAATAGAACACAAATCATAGATCAAAAGTTTAAACTGAGAGAATGTATCATTTTAAGGAAAAAATATTTTATTACCAAATGGCGTCAACAAATTCCAAAAAAGTTGGGAGTGGGGGCATTTTTTTCCCACTGAGTGGCATCCCCCCCTTCTTCTAACAACACTCAACAGACGTCTGGGGACAGAGGAGAGCAGTTTCTCAAGTTTAGAAATAGGAATGCTCTCCCATCCATGTCTAATAAAGGCCTCTAACTGTTCAATCGTCATGGGCCTTTTTTGTTGCACCTTCCTCTTTATGATGCGCCAAATATTCTCTATAGGTGAAAGATCTGGACTGCAGGCTGGCCATTTCAGTACCCGGATCCTTCTCCTACGTAGCCATGATGTTGTGATTGCTGCAGAATGTGATGTGGCATTAACTTGTTGAAATATGCAGGGTCTTCCCTGAAACAGATGACATCTAGATGGAAGCATATGTTCTAGGACCTGAACACAGGTCTCTGCATTTATGGTGCCTTTCAAGACATGCAAGCTGCCCGTGCCACAAGCACTCATGCAACCCCAAACCATCAGTGATGCAGGTTTCTGAACGGAGCGTTGATAACAGCTTGGGTTATCCTTGTCCTCTCTGGTCCGGATGACACGGCGTCCCAGTGTTCCATAAAGAACTTCAAATCGTGACTCATCTGACCACAGAACAGTCTCCATTTTGCCTCACTCCATCTTAAATGATCCCTGGCCCAGTGCAAACGGCTGAGCTTGTGGAGCTTGCTTAGACATGACTTCCTCTGTGCACTGTAGAGTTTCAGCTGGCAACTGCGGATTGTGTTCACTGACAATGCTTTCTGGAAGTATTCCTGAGCCCATTCTGTTATTTGCTTGACAGTAGCATTCCTATTTGAGGTGCAGAGACGTTTAAGGGCCCGGAGATCACGAGCATCCAGTAAAGTTTTACAGCCTTGACCCTTACGCATTGTTCCAGATTCTCTGAATCTTTTGATGATGTTATGCACGGTTGATGATGATAACTTAAAAGTCTTTGCTATTTTACGCTGGGCAACACCATTCTGGTATTGCTGCACTATCTTTCTGCGCAACAATGGTGGAATAGGTGATCCTCTTACCATCTTGGCTTAAGAGAGACACTGACACTCTGAGAGGCTCTTTTTATACCCAATCCTGTTGTCAACTGACCTAATTAGTGTTAGTTGGTCTTCCAGCTGTTCGTTATATGCTCAATATCCTTTTCCCAGCCACTTATTGCTACTTGTCCCAACTTTTTTGGCATCTGTAGACACATATTTTTCCTTTAAAATGTTACATTTACTCAGATTAAACTTTTGAGCTGTCATCTATGTTCTATTACGAATAAAATATAGACATTTGCCATCTTCACATCATTGCATTCAGTTTTTATTCACAATTTGTTTAGTGTCCCAACTTTTTTGGAATCCGGTTTGTAATTTAACAACATGAAGTACTGCATAATTGCAGATCAGAAGGAAAACAATTTTATAGAAATATCAGCTGTGCTGCTGCCATCAACACCTTTGTTTATAGATGTTCCAGATCGGGCTGTTTTTCAGTGTAGTCCTGTTTCTCTGACTGCGACTAACTGGATGTGCTCTCTTCATCCTCTGACATGGGAGCTGGCTCGGAGCTCGTCTGTCGGGCTGTGTGTTTCCTGGACGGGGCCCCTGTCTCCGTTCTCCACTGTCGCTACAAGCATGCTTAGTGTGAGGGATTGCTGAAGAGTCAATGAGGCAATGCAATCAACTGTTTCTCCTTAGATAGAAAACTTTGAATCAATCTGACTGGATGATCTGGTTGAACTGTAAAGTGTCTTGAGATGACATGATGTGAATTGGAGCTATAGAAATAAACTGAATTTAATTGAACTGAAAACATATCTAAAACCTTATTCCCTACCTGTTCCTTGGTACTTATTAATGTTCTTTATCAAACTACTGATGCCTTCACATAACAACTGTATCTATAATTGAAAAAATAAATGCACCTGATTGGATTCTACCTACTCATTGGGTGTTAGTTGCACTGATGTTCCATTAAGTTGTCTAAAAATAAAAGGCGGAAAATCCATTTAAAAGCCTGATTATTTAAGTTCTGTTTGAACTGTTTGCTTCTGGTTTGGAGAAAATGTGAGAAAAATCAACAGGTGTGAAACCCTTTCTAAAACACAGTATCTGTTTGCTGCACTATAGCAATGTAGTGTATGACAACCTTAGATCTCTCTAAAAAAAAAGCTGAACGGAATAAATCTCTTCATCACATTGTCTCCCACAGATTTCTCACTGCTTACGTTCTGGTTTGCCCCTCAGCCAGAGGGAAAAGCCAGGTCAGTGTTTTGGCTTTCTGAGATTTCAAACACAATACAGGAACATATCACCGTCCAGTACTTCATGATTCCAAACTTCTCATCAGCTGCTGAGTCACTGCTTCTCCAGTCCAAGATCCTCCTCCAGAGCCTCAGCTGTCTCAGGAGAAAATTACAACCTCATATTTTATACCTGCCTTAAAAGCCGTCTGCTGGGAGTCATGTTTTCTGCCAAAATGCACTCAGATGCGTTCCTGTCAGACTCTGTTCTGGTTGCTTATATTACGCCACTGTGTCCCAGTGTTTAGCTGCTGAGTTTCATTGTCATTTAGCTCCGAGTTTGTGACATCTTTCCATCGTCTTAAGAGCACAGCTCTCTTTCACACAAAGAGGCCAATAATGTTAGAAAATGTTAGAGATGAAAAATAAGAAGGAAATTGAAGGGGATGTGGTAAATCTATCAAAAAAAAACAGAGAAAAGAAATTGGAAATATGAGTTTCTTGATATGACCTGCTCTCCCCAATCCACACACACATTTATGCACTTAGTTTCAAGACGAAATCCCAAAATGGGAAATGACTTTTTGTTATGGAAAGAGTTCCAGGTATTTTCCACTCCAGCTCAAGCTGATCCAGCTCTGCCTGCTGCATGGCCTAATAGAAAACACTTTGACCTACAGAGAAATAACTCATAGCTGTTTCTGGGTCATATCTTATTTCTATGCGCCATTAAAAGAATGTAAATTACAGTAAGGCATCTTCTAGATCAGAATATTTATATACATTTTTTAAAAGCAAAAATACTAATTGCCAAGAATGATTTATTGGGATTTTCTGGGTCAGAAAGTTGCACATATTAGTAAAGTGCAAAATAATAATAAATAGGGTTGAATTCAAAAACAGAGCTGTGGGTTTAGCTTCTGTATTCATCCTTATGAACTTTAAGAGCCTTCCCCATCATCCTGAAAACGACATGCCCTCTGTGACACGTGGTGGAAAGGAACTAAATACAGAGCAGTCCTGGAATAAAACCTGCTAGAAGCAGTAAAAGACTTCAGTTTAAGGTGGAGGTCAATCATCTACCAGAACAACAAGCCAGGACAAACAGTGTAGAATGTGAGGCTGATTCTGGACCTGAACTCAACTGAGAATCAGTGCCAAGACTTGAAAACATACGTTCCTCTTTAACGCTACCCAGCTGAATCATTCTCTTTATTTAGCTTTGAATAATGTGCTAACCTTCCAGTTGCTAAAAGAGCAAAAACATTTGATAAAGAAAAGGAACTTCATATCTGTGCAGCCACTGCAAATATCAATAAAAATAATCCAGAAAGGACCCTGAAGAAGATCTAATGTTGAGGAAAGAATGTGAGCCTCTGGTATAAATAATAATTTAACTTTATTGATCTCACAATTCATTTCTGCATCTTGACCCATCACCTTGGGGAGCAGTTGGCTGCCATTGTGCGGTGTCTGGGGAGCAATCAGGGGTTAAGGGTCATTCTCAGGGACCCAGAGTGCAGGATGTGGGAATCGAACGGGGTACTTGCAACCTTCTCAGAGTAAAATCGCACTGCGTTAACCTCTAGTCCAACACTCCCCTGTTAGGAATCCAGTTTGTGTGGGTTGTGTTTTTGTTTGTTTTCCCTTCACCACCAGGTGGCGCCTGGTTCTCGTTGGCCTTCTCACACATGTGCGGATGGTTGCCTCATTACCGGAGGACTCTTGAGCTGCTGACTGCCACTGCCTTGAGGCCAGAGTGTTTGCCAGTTTTGGGTACTCTAGCCAAGCTGAGTTTTGTCACCTGAGTCTTAATCTTGTTGTTTTTTTGTCTTTGCCTCTCAGCAGGAAGTCACCCTGCAAACTGGATGTTTTGGGCCTTCTCCCTCTGGAAGGATTGTCTGAGTGTCAAACTGAGCTGAGGATTTAAACTGATGGTTTGGATTAACTTTTCCCCAAGGATTATTTCGGCTTCTCACTGAGCAGGGGATTCATCTCCACAAGAAACCGTTCAAGTTCCATAGGAAATCTAAGTGGCAGTCAGCTCCTCCATTCCTTAAGGAAACACCTCAACCTGGGTAAACCCTGTCCGCCCTCCAACGAACAAGTCTGTTACTGGAACAACCCACACCAACTGGATTCAAAGAAAGACACCTTTTCTGGAAACGTGAGTCCTGTTACCGTTATTCCCTTTTACAAATCGAAACACAAATTTCCCACTGAGCCTGAACTAACCGCAGGATCTTCCCCTTCACCTTTCAGTCCCGGTTCGCCAGTGTTCAGAGCAGCACTGGACCCTCCTCTACCAACTCACAATAAACCTGTTAAACCTTTCCCTGGTTTCTCTGTTTGGTTTTCTGCATGTGGGTCTTTGGATAAAATCATGACATCCCTCATTGAAGATAAAAAAAATGTTTAGTCATGACAAAGTTGTTGGTAATATTGCTTTTAGGTAATGATTATGTATATTTATGTATAATGTATTCTTCCGATTGTGTTTATTCTAGATGCAAATGGATGAAAACAGTTTATTATCAAAGCAACAAGGTGTTGCTCTTGATTATCTTACAGCTTAAAAAGTTATGTTTAATTTGAATTCAGTTTTATATTCCTTTATCTCAACTTTCTTTATATCTGATATTTTTATTTTATTACTAACATTGGATTTCACAATAATAAAAACCAGAACCCACTGAAGACCAGTTTATTATTGCGTTCTGTTTTGCATTGCTTCACTTATTTGGCCACATGTTTTCCTTTCTCTTTATTTCACATTGACTAACTTTTCCTGGTCACAGATTTTCATAGAAAAGTAGACCACCTCTATGTAGCTATTTCTTAACGCCTCTCCCTGGACTCCTCTTGGATTTGCCCACTGATTACTGGCCTCCTCACTGGTAAGCCCTGAGGATATTTTCCTCCCTCGCTCTGTGGGTTCAAATGAACACATGGCATCTTCTTTTCCCTTTACCATTTTATATCATCAGTTGCTTTCCTGTTCTCCAGGATTGAAAGTGAACGTATTTGTGAGTAGCGGCAGTTTAACGAGTGTAAACACTGCTGTTGGTTTAGATTTATGAGCCCTGCATATTTGAGGTCTGAACTATGGCCATCCACCGGCTAATACATACTAGAGCTGTGTTCATTCACCAAATTCATTACCTTAATAAACATCCAACCTTGAGCATTTAATTAGGCCAATGAGACTACGGATTACCATGATAATAAGTCAACAAGAAACAGGTTAACTTAAGAACAGGCAACATGGAAGAGTAGAAAATAAATACCCAACGAGTCGTTAAATATAGTCACTCCAAACTGTTTAAATTAGAATACCTGCTCTGTCATTAAATCAGTTTAGTGAATGGCCAATGGCTGGAGATGAGAAAACAAAGTAAAATCCTTCCTCATGACCACGCCGGTCATAAAGTCACAGAGGAGCGGTTATATCCCCTCATGGACATACCTCAGGAAATGTGATTTAAGGTTATTAGTTAATACACATCATGGGACAAAGTTTACTGCAAATATGGAAGGCAGTAGGTCAAGTGTGGCTAAAAGAACAAAAATAAGAAGGAAAACACCATGACTGAAGGTAACATATTTTTTAAAGTGATACAGCGGGTGTGCGCAGACAAAAAGCAGCTGCAATTGGTCCTTGGTATGCCTTCCCGGCTGTCTGTGTGGACGTCCTTCTCGATTCGGTACATTTTAAAAACCGAGGAGTAATAACAACAATGGATAACCCCAACGAAATGTTGATCGAGGAGGTTCGGAAGTACAACCACTTGTACGATGCCTCAGCCATACATTGTTTTTGAAGATAAACACTCCCGCCAGCGCCGCCGAAGAAGTTCTCGTGACCGTCCGCGGAAGTTCTCGTGAGTTCTCGAATAGACTCCCTCTTGTGCTTTGGCGTGAAACTGCTGTTCGTCCCTAGAAATTCCAGAAGCATAATAGCAAAACTAATTCGCGACCAGACCCAAGCGACATTTGATGTGTGCAGTTACAGAAGTATAATCCGCCCTTAAAGCTGTAATTTAGAAGCTGCATCCTTCAAATGCTGTATTTGGAGGCCGATTACCTCACAGTAGTGGTAAAGGCCTGTCCCAAATCAGACCTTTTTCATCTCGCTGATTGATGTGTCGATATTTAAAGGTCTGGTACACCTTGTCTGGCCAAGCCTATCCCACGATTTATTGTGGGCCACAACAGATTGGTCAAGCTTGGGGAGCAATGGCGGTCAATGGCTGCACAATTGTGATTTAAAATACATATATTAAAGTTTCTGCGACTGAAATTAAACTTTTAGGATAATTTTACCGGAAAATTCTTTACGTTAAACATATGCTTCATGCAGGTTTCACAAAGGAACATAATTTCTCATGTGTCATCTCCCCTCTTTATTTCTATCAGAAACATATCACTTTTATCTAGATAAAAAGCTAAACATAATGCCGTAAAGTTCGGTTAGATAGTGTTGACATAATTCGTTTTGATGTTTTATTCTTACAACTTTAGAATCTCCCCGTTTTGAATTAGCTATTTGCTTTAACTTCCAATACCTGTCATTGTCTTGGGGTTGATGGTTGGCATTTTCATTTACTCCTCTCATCCGTCTAATTGGCCCGGTGGCTCAATACTGTCATGTTTTTCACCTGGTTCCTGCTGCTATTTATGCTGCCTGTTTGCCTACCATCAGTGCCAGATTATTGGAGCTGTTCATTGAGAGTAAGTCTACTGATCTTTGTTCTGTAATTCTGATTCTGACCGGTTTTCTGCCTTTGCCTTTGAGTTTTGCCTTGCCCTTGTCTGCTCTCTCAGTTTCGTTTATTCTGGACTGATTCCTGGTTTCTGCTGGTTAACCGAACTTGGACTCTGCCACTGACCTCCACTTGGATTCTCCTCCGGTTCCTCTTCGGCTCTCTGATCTGCTGGTGTAAACCTGGTTATGATTTGACTTTGGCTCTAGATGTTCCCTCACGGACACTGTTTCTCCTCGGGGTCAGCTGGCATCAGCTCGCTTAATCACTCTGAACTCTGGAAGTGGGACCACCCGCAAGTGGTGGACGATCTCCCTTTCGGGTTCTTCCCCTTCTCTGGGATGGGACTGTACTCAGAACCAGGTCAGTGACTATTGCTCATAGTCGTGATCAGACCTTTATTCCTAGTCACTGACCTGAGTTTTCTATCCCTGCAGAGAATCTGGTTATCCGGCGCCGCTGACGACCAGCCCTACGCTGTATAGTATAGTTTATTCAAGGCTTGTTTAAAAATCGTCCTGATCTGTCTGCTTCAAATATTGGGTCCAAGGTTCCGTAGTCATGACAATACCAAATAATATGGGTTAATTTTGAAATAAAGCAACCAGTAAACCAGTCTCATGCAGAAAAGATATAAAATCTCAACCCTCAGTGGCTGTACACCTTCCACCGATGGTCAGTTTATACTGATATAGTAAATGATGGATGCCATAACCCCAAAGAGGTCTTTTGTTTGATGATGTTGAAGAAAATACCTCTCCCAGTGACTTTCTTGCTTTTCAGAAAATGAAAGAAAAGCTGTTTCTTTCTGACTTGCAAAGTTGCTCTCATAGTGTTGGTTGAACAGCTGAGTGTTAGACTGAAAGTGAAAGATTAAAGGGGGGTCATATTCCTCCAGAGTTTATGGGAAACTGTTTTCACTGTATTCTGCTTAAGAGCCTCAGTCCCACAATCTTATCTGGACCCTCTTCTCTGACCGATTAGGCATGGTCGAACGTGACCTTGTTATTTAAAAACAACTCCAACACGCCCACAGCGAGAAAAACATTTCAGATCTTAATGGAAAATACAATCTTAATGTCTAGAAAGAGAAAACAGACTTCTCTCTCTGCCGATGAGTTGCGTAACAGCTCTCAATAGTCGGTCATCTGCGGGTTCTCCAATCAAGTTAAAGGAAGGGAATTGTACAGGAACTTATGAAATCATCCTCTCAATTTATTGTGACATCTAAGGAGACTTTCTCTGTTTTTCTCTCCTCAACTCACAAAGCCCTTTGTTGCTTCTCATCTTTGAGAAATTTGTTTCAGCATCGTTGCTGGTTTGAGTCCCGTCTGGCCTCTATCTACAGCCACAACAATACACACATTATTTAGCCACTAAACCACTGACCTCTGGCTTTTTAGACAGCACAGAACCTCTGATATGCCTGGGGAGAGCTTACAGGATGAGAGTGGGAAGAGAGCACACTAGAAGCTTTGTGAGATGAAACAAAAGCTGTGTTCAGTTAAAGAATTTCTGCTGATGTCTCACAGCGGGTCTGCCGGAGTAATGTCCTCCTGGGATGGAGGGAAACAGCCTGGTAGGTTTTCAAGGATAGTTTCTTTGTCCTGCTAAAATGATCTATTTGATCAGATCTAATTAAGAGCTGAATAAAACTGTCATGGTTTTGGTTCTGTTCAAGTTTTATCTCTGTGGTCTTGTTTCCATTTTTGTGTTCTAGATATTTTTTATTGTATTTGAGCTCTAAGATATTTCCTGTTTGTCAGTCTCCTTTTCTCTAGCTCCCTTCTTGTCTCCTCTGTTCACACCTGCTCCCAATCTGCTAATTAGCCTGGTCTTTGTTTCTCTCTCCCATTTATTCTCCTCCTGCTCACTCACTGTTGCTGGTTTGTCGTCATTTCTTTGCCCCCTTGTTGTAAATATTTCTGCTTCTCTATTTTTGTGGATTCTAAAGATTTATATTTTTTGGATTTTTGCTTCTGTTACCAGTTTGTTATTAAACCTTCAAGTTACCACCTCAAGCTTCTGGATAGTACAAACCAGCAAAGAGTGACTGAACATGAGGAGAATAAATGGGAGAGAGAAACAAAGACAATCAGCAGATTGGGAGCAGGTGTGAACAGAGGAATCTAGAAGGGAGCTAGGGTAAAGGAGACTGACACAAGAGGGCAAACAAGAAATATCTAAGAACTCAAATACAATCAAAAATAACTAGAACACAAAAAAGAAAATAAGACCAACGAAAACTTAAGAGATAAAACTTGAACAGAACCAAAACCATGACAAAAAGTAGTAAACCTTCAGAAACACCTGGTCACCTTCTTGGAAAAAAAAAAAGAAGTGACCTTGATGAGCCACACACCATAGGATTGTGATGATTACAGTTTTATCATCTGTGCTCATGATATGTTTTTTTGGTCAAAGAGCATCAGGTCAGGGGTGAAGGGTGAAAAGGTTGCAACCTTTGCTATGGGAGCCATTTTCCTGTTACTATAGAAACTGCAGAAACTCAGAAGTGGAAGGATTTCCTGTTTGCTGGGAGACTGAAAAAAAAGCAAGGCAGATATTAATGATTTTATTTTGAAACTGCCTTCCTTTCCTCTGTATCAGCAACCATGCATTTCACCAGAGCTGGAAAATGTGTTTCAGAAAGTCCAATATGCAATAAGCCTGGATTTAAAGTCCTCCAGACTAAGCATAAGCATGGCATATTCTTTTAGTGCAAAAACATTTCTGATGGTGCTTAACTTATAATTTTAGAACTGTTTCCTTTCTGATTTTTTTAGGAGATGAAAGCCTTACCATGTTCTCCCAAAACGCCTTAGAATTTGGTATCTAAACGACAGAGTCATGACCTGGCTGATGTTTCTCTTTAGCCTGGTGAGACCATCCTGATCTCGCGAGCTTTCAAGGTTTCACTCGCAGATCAGTCTGGA
>NW_015150914.1:448423-450313 GCF_000732505.1 Cyprinodon variegatus | reverse complement strand
TATGCGGAGCAAATCCATCTGGCGGAGTCAGGTTAGTTTCTCTTCCCATCCAGGAAGCTTTTTTAATTCAAAATGTCAGAACTAGCGTCCAGTTCCAGGTTTTATAGTGGACCAAAAACAAAGCCTTATGTTGGTTTTGAAAACATGCAAATTGAACTGGATGAACGGGTCCACCCCTTTCGAATGGGGGTCGTTTGAGTTCTTTGTTAGCCCATAATACCCTACTATGAGTTCACTGCAGATAGATGACAAGGAGTATTAGAAAAACTGAAGGAGCTACACTTTTCAATGCTTGAATTTCAGTGTTTGATCTCTTTTTTTTTTCTTTCCGTAAAAGTAAAAAAAAATATCCACTGGACTTGGTTTCCAAGATTTGAAGACGTTTCGCCACTTTTCCAGGAAACATGCATGTTTCCAAGCAATACAAGGCCTTTTCTATATAAGACTCAAACTCACTGCGGATCCAGACATTTGAATTGAGAAAGCTTCCTGGAGAGGTGGAGAAACGTCTTCAAATGCTGGAAACCAAGTCCACTGGATATTTTTTTAAACTTTTACGGAATGACTATGACCTGGAAGACTGAGAATCTTCATCAGCATCTTTTTATTTTACAAGGCCAAATCTAATTTTCAATGTGAATGCAAACTGGTTTAATTCTGTACAATTAAACCAAAGACAAGTACTAAATTATAATAAACACAATTTAATTTCTACAGAGGTTTTTCTTTTATTGGTTCCACCAGTAAACAGCTTCACATGAGAAATATTTTCTTGTCTAAACGTTTGCAGTTTATTTGGCAGAATTTGAGCATTTTAACAAATTAACAGAGTTTATTCTTGGTACTGGAGCGGATGTTGATGTAAAGACTGCTCTAATACCTTGTATTTTCTCATTAAAGAGCTTGGCAAAGTTTACTCAGAACTTTTTAGATTGGAAGTCATCGGCCACAGTGATACTAGGCTGGATTTGTTAAATGACTTTTACACTACATTTATCAAAAATATTAGCTCAGGAATGAACTACATTTAAAGTGCAGCAAAGGCCAGAGCTTGCTGTTTTGGCTGTTCTAGCTGCAGCGTGAGGTAATGCTAACAATAGGCAGAACACCAACCTGTTATCACATACAAACTGAACATTAAGTAACCAAACATTTGAGCTCCAAAACTTTGATTTGCTTACTACAGTCTGTGTTTTCTTGTTAGAAAACTAAGGGGCATATTTGTTTTTCTAGAGTGAGTCACGTGAGTCAAATGGTAACAGAAGACAAAACCTCAGCATGGAGGTCTTCTAAAGCAAAGGAGACATTTCAGCGTAGGCTGTTTAATTGTATATTGTAAAATCTACAGTGTTTTTTCCGAATGTTCTGAGATTTTGCAGCAGAACTGATGGATTCTGTTTTAGAAGCAGCAATATTGCTGAAGGATCTTTATGGACTGTGTTTAGAAAATGAGTTATTTATTGTCAAACTAGTAAAAAAGGTTCTGCTCATAGTTTTGCTAAACCATACAAACATTTGAGGAAAAACAAAATAAGCTGAGCTGAGAAAAAACTGTCAGTGATAGGATGTCGCATTTCATGTGAACCTATAAAACTAATCTATTCCATTAGGCCATTTACGGTAGTATATTTATTTATTTCTGTCTAAACATGTAATGTCCGTTTCAGAGGACACTGCAATAATTGTCTGCACATAATTAATCCTGTTTGGGATTGCAAAGAAGGGGTAACTGTCATTAATGTGAGGTGGCTCTCAGGTATCTTGAAGATAAACAAACAATGAAATTATTTAATGTTTCTTGGCTGTGCAAAGAAATTGGAGCAAACACAAAAGCCTAAATCGGTTTAATAATTCCACCCAACAAAAACTAGAGAAGGGACTTAGAGAAAT
>NW_015150914.1:441636-442988 GCF_000732505.1 Cyprinodon variegatus | reverse complement strand
TGATCATTTATTGAACAGGATGGAACAATTTCAGATTTAAAGAACTTTCAGAAGTTTGAATTCTGAATATGAGTGGACTTCTTCTTTAATGTACTTTGGGTCGGAAGTTCCCACGCTGTTCGGTGGATGTGACGTCAGGGACGTCAACATTTTATGGGTCTGACTTAGCAAATCGAAGCTTTATATTTTATAAGCGACAGGCATCCAGCTCAACTCAGACACCAATGGCAACTATGGCGGAAAAAGTACAAAAAATAACCTTGTCAAGTATGAGCGCGAGCTATGAGAACCAGCAGAGTGCTGCAGCTCTGTGTTTTGGCCACAGGTGGCAGTGTCATTAGTAAAATGTTAAACTCTGAGCATGCAAAAAAGGCAGAGACCTCCACCTCACCCAGAGATCAGGACCCAGGCAGCCGCAGCCAATCACTGCCCTCGGTACAAAGTGCTCCCTCAGAGGAAAAACACCGGAAGACATGTCTCAGATCATATGTCGAAACAAGCTCATGGGTTTTTATGGCACATAAACTGAGTCTGAAGTCCTTTGTTATTAAGCTGACGCTCAAGTCCAAGTCTGAAACTAGCTAAGGGTGTGCAAAATACATTAATAGTTGGCGCACATCCACCAAACCAAGTGGAATACAACTTCCAGTCCAGCAGATGTGTTGACGCCCGCTGCTTTTTGTCACAAGCATTTCCGGCCACGGGATACTGCTACGAGTCATATGAAATAAATCATGGAGGACACTATGAAAATTCGCCCCGCGGCTCCATCACATTTCAAGTCAGATGCTTGGATGCATTTTGGCTTTAAAAACAAAGAAGGTAAAAATGAAATTGATATGACGCACGTAATTTGCAAAAGGGGAAATATACATTTGAATGTTTTCGTGTCATTGGTTTAAAGGACCACTGAGGCCATGTAAACGGCACTGATTGTCCTTATTTTGTTATTTTAAGTTTGATGAATCATAAGATCTTTTTGTCAGTGTGTCCACGCCAGTAATAGTAATATTTCTGTCCAGTATTTGTTTCCATGGCAACACCTCCAAAAGTCGTTTCAATAAATACAGCTATGTATGAATTCAGTTGCTTTCAGTTCTGTATCAATTGAAGACACAATCCAGATCACACACAGCCAGTCAGCCACTGGTAAGGGCTGGATCCTTTTCCTACAGTGTTCAGTGAAAAGATCGCAATGCATCGCAATATTTCAAGTATCATGATGCATCGTGATAGAATCGCATCGTGGCATGTGAATCGTGATTCGAATCGAATCATGACTTCTTTGCCAATACCCAACCCTATTCTGTCCTTAACATTGTTTTATGCATTACTTTTACTTTTATAATTAC
>NW_015150914.1:438174-440006 GCF_000732505.1 Cyprinodon variegatus | reverse complement strand
ACCCCCCTCTTGCATATCCACCCTTTCACTGAATTACAGAGTCTGACCAGGAGATGGCGCTTCTCTTTAGATCTTAATGTCCGTAAATCATGACAGAAAGAATATTTTTGGACGTTTAAAAAAGAACTGTAGGGGACCAGCCAAGGACAAGTCAAGGGAAGTGGGGAAATTTTGAATGGCTACTACTGTAGGTAGTTATCATAGTTTTTTGACGTGTTAAATATCTGGAATGGTTACAAATCAGAATGTGTTTTGAATAAAAGCATATCCTCAAAAATAGACACTGACTTTATCACAAACATATGAAAATGATCATCAGGGGAGGAACAAAAAGCCAGAGAAGTGAAGAAAAGCCAAGTGAAGTCATGTTTTGAACTTCCTCTGCCATGAAATGCTCAGAGTCTAATTTAAGTACATAGATCAATTTCAGTCCAGCCTCACATATGTCATTGTATACTTGTTATGTATTTGCTTAAGCCCATCGGTTCATTTATTCACGTAGTAAAACAGACAGCCTGATTGTTTTTTGGTCAACCAGCAGACCTGGAACCAGTCCCAGCATGCTGTGAAGACAGGGTGAGTACGTTCTGCATGGAGCCAATGTTTAACGCAGGATAAATGTATGGAAACCGTCTAAGTAGATCCCTGCTGAGCCTTAATAGGCCTTTATGAGTCACCTTGGCCTCTTCTCCATCTGCTTTGCTTTTCTTTTACAAGCAGATTTCAGAAACAAGAGGATCATCTTGAAGTCCCTCTCTGTGCTTGAATTGCACCTCGGAATATCTAACAGAGCAGGTCAAGGTTTTCTGGGAAGAAATGAATCTGAAACACTTTGGTGACCAGAGTTTTTCAGCTATGCAGGCTTGGTCAGTGAATGACTGCGATTCCAGTAAGTATTTGGAAGCCACCTGCTCCTGCCAGATATTTCACTTCCAATGACAGCTGCTTGAATGCGTTTGCACATCTTTGGCTTTATGCATTTATGTGCACATGTGTGTGTGTGTGCATGGGTTGTTGTGCATGAGCCTCCAACACACACATTCCTCTCCAATGGAATAAGTTCACTGGAGGAGAGTCTGCTGACTGGCCTAGTGAGTATGTCAAGACCATTAGGGAAACAAGAGAGGGAAAAGGGAAAGTGATTGAGCTCAGCTTTTGGTGCTGCAGTTGGTAATATGCCACAAGACACACAAACACGTCTTTTACGCTCCTAAGTGAACCTTTCTGGATTCACAAGGCAACTTTCTTCTCTGCGTCACTCAGAAATCCCTTTATAAACTCAGAGACAGCTGTTGTTTCTCTCTGCCACATGTAGGCAGGGTCACCCCCACCGAAGACCCCCAACGCCAAACCCCTGAGGAGGGATCTTGGAAGTTCCTGTTGGTCTTCCTCCCATCGAATGCTTCTCTGTGTGGGAGCTCTGATTACACAGCGGCTCAGAGGTGCATTTACAAGCCGGATCCAATCCAATGCGTAGTCTTCTCTCTGTAAACCTGAAAACAATATTCTAGATTTACCAAGGGCTTAAGAGTTTTTTACATTAGCATCAGCTGTTATAAGTTTTACAATTTAGAGAAATTTCTTGTTGGTTTACAGGACTTAAATTAAAAGGCATATTCGAGTTTTTTAATATGAAGTTGCTTCAAAGTTTGTATTAATTAAATCACCAGTAATCTTTTTGTTTGAAACAAGCTTAAAATGAGCATGGAAATCACTTCTAATCTAGTATAGAAGTGGTGAAAAGAAAAGTATTCAGAGGCTGTCGGCAGGCTGAGGGCTTGGCGGAGGCAGAGCTAGGTTTGAGTGCTTGCAGATCTCAGATTTGAGTTTCC
>NW_015150914.1:431541-435121 GCF_000732505.1 Cyprinodon variegatus | reverse complement strand
AACCCATAAACATGCAAAGGTATTTCTGCAGAGAATAGCTGCAGGGAGGCGGCATGCCAATGGATACCACATGTTTAACAAATCTCTGTCATCTTTATTGCAACTTAGAATTTTTAGGCACTTTGTTTATCAAAAATACTCTTTCCCAGAGTACTATGCATGTAAAAAAAAAAACACGAGCACTGTTTATTCTATCAAATTTACAATATAGAGAAAATATGTTTTATTCTGTTATATTTTGATGCTTGTTTTTCACAGAGTAGAAGAGATGTATGCCCTTTGTCCGTAAAGCAGAGCCAGATGAAGGGAAATCAAAGGCCTCACACGACATATTCTGAATACTTCAAGAGAACCCTAATGGTTGAAGGCTAGAAGGTCCTATGTTGTGCATTACATCACCTAATTAACTTGGCCAAAGCTATGCTGCATGTTGGCTAGTGTGACAGCTTCATGGCTGTTTTCATGTGAGCTAGCCAAGCTACACTGGGTGTGCCGGGTAGACGGGTTCCAGCTGAGCCCCTCACTGCTATTTCATGTACTGTGTCATAAAACCATGTTACGGTGGTAATGTACTTATTAACATTATACAATTGCCGGAGTGTAGACTCCACTCAGAGAGAAATAAAAAGTCCCGAAACCCAATAAGGAGGAGAGACCGTAATGTTCATGTGTTACAGTGGATGATTTATGCCGCAAAGATTGTTTTATTACGAAAGCTCATCATAAGGTTACAGTTACATTGAAAATAACTTCTACATGGATAGAAACCAGACTCCTGTTTCTTGGAAATCAATTATCCTGTACCCTTGTATTCTTGTTTGCTCTTAGAGAACCCATAACATGCTTTTTACCCCCACAAACCTGCTTTTTTTCAAATCTGCACTCTCTACCCCCTCATGTCTCAACAACCCAACGTTTGGTGAAGATTGCCACCATATGTTTAAGTGATGGATACTATAAAACGCTTAGATCCAGAGCCTCTGGCTGAGATGTATGCGAGGCCTCTTAGGGCCCAGCAGTTGATAGGAGCTTTCTCCTCTACATGGCAGCGTGCCCACATCTCCTGGAGATCTCAGTTTTCTTTCTTTGACCTCATCCATCAACCCCACTCTATTCCTCTCCATCTGTAACCAATGCTTGATCCAACACTTCCATTCTAGTCACATTTTCACCTGACAGGCCCTCCAGCGCCTTATCCATCATTCTCATTACTGCTTCTCCTCCAAAAAAGACCGTCTTAAAGTAACAATGGCTGCCATCGAGTTTAAGTGAATGATTGCTTCATGTAAAATTCAAATGAAATAAATTCCATGAAATCCATGAAGGATTAGAGTCATGAAACACAGCTGTTGGTTCAGTGAGGGATCACATTAATGACATGTTCATAGAACTGCTTAATATTTGCTCTGCAGCGTGCAATGATGAAAATTCCCTCATTTTGTATGTCAGGGACACGAAACAATATGCTACACTTCCCAATTCATTCACCAAATATCTATTAGACCACTTGGGGGCAATTGTAAAACTTTTCACTCAATTTTCCAGATGTGCAAACAAGAGATCCATCCCGATGCAGTAGAGCCATGTAAATTCCACATTAGGTTTAAGAAGCTAGGCTAATTTAATCTTTTTTTAATTATTATTAAGGCTACCTTGGTGGAGATCTTGCACTTATTCATCTTAACAGCTGTCATGATTTATCTAAAGCTCGGACCCACATGCAGTGAAACCAAACAGAGAGACGTGGATTAAATGTTTGACTCGTTTTATTGAAGAAGTTAAGCTCGGTGCAGAGTTTCCCTGAACTCTGCTCAGCCGGAACTGGAAGGTGAGGGGAAGACAGACTGTTAGTTCAGGCTCAGTGTGAAATTTGATTCGTTGATCTTGAGGGAGAGGATCTGATTGTTGACTCACGTTTCCAGAGAAGTGAAGGATCCTTGACTCCAATCTGTGTGTTGGTTTTCCAGAGTTTGTCTGATTCGGCGGAGGGCGGAAAAGGGTTTACCCAGAACTCGGACGGTATAGGTGAACGGAGACGCTGATTGCAACTCAGATTTCCTGCTGTTCTTGAATGGGTCGTGGTGAAGATGATTCCCTTGCTCAAAGAGTAATTTCAATGTCCTCAAAAAGGAGACTGGATCCAAACCTCCTGTTTGAATTCCTGGCTCAGTTTAAGACTCAGTTGATCCCTCCTGGGAGAGGAGGTCCGAAAAGGTCCAGTTTGCGGGATGACTTCCTGCTGAGAGGCAAAGACAAAAAACAAAGTTAAAACTCAGGGAGACAAGAACTCAGTCTAACTCAGAGAGACCAAAAACTGGCAAACACTCTGGCGTCGAGGTAGTGGCA
Organism: Cyprinodon variegatus; assembly: GCF_000732505.1. NCBI lineage: Eukaryota > Metazoa > Chordata > Actinopteri > Cyprinodontiformes > Cyprinodontidae > Cyprinodon > Cyprinodon variegatus. The sequence goes on along the minus strand of NW_015150914.1, from coordinate 432,775 downwards.
ATCAACAGCTTAAGAACACTCCGTTAATGAGGTAACCGTGAGCAGGCAGCAGGTGTGTGAGGAGGCGAACCGGAACCAGGCGCCTCCTGTTGGTGGAAGGGAGACAAACACAAAAACAAACACACATACAGGAGCCCTGACAACACCATTCCACCACAGGGGGCAGATGAACAGATGTACCCCCTTGTGAGTATATTCCTGGTTTTCAGTATTTTTTGGATTTTTGCTTCTGTTGCCCTTTTTAGTAAATTAAATTTTGCAAGTAATCACCTCAGCCTCAGTCTCTGCATTAAGGTCCCGTCAAACCTCCACCCAACTTGACAGACATGCAAAAACGGTATTTTGACACAATATATATTTATTTTCCTTGCCATTTAAGCATGGAAAAAAATGTTGATTATTTATTTTCCATCATCCAAACCAGGAACTTAATTTTTCTAGTCTTTGTTGTAGCAGCTCCTCCTAATGAGTATTCTCCCTTGTCCACTAACTATGAGCAAAGCATCAGTTATTTAGAAAACAAGCTGTAAATCCCCTAAGATGAGTCAGTGACAGTTAGGAGACTTTGTGCTTCTCACTACTTTATGAGTCTCGCACTGTTTAGCAAGATGATGCTTACAAAAGTTATCTGCAAGATTCCATGTAAGTTAGTGTGCATGCTCCTGTGAGTATACAGCTGCTGGTTTGAATTAATGACTTCCCGACACAATTAAGGCAATGCATGGCTCTCAGGCAAAAGAGTGCAGCACGCTTCTGCTCTTGATTTCTGGAAAAACAAAATCACAGACACGGTACACTGGTTTTAAATTCAACAGCTGATTGCATTTCCTTTTTTGTTTCTATACCCAAAAAGAACAAAGAGATAAAACTGAACCAAATGGTGTTTTTCGGTTAACTTGCCATTTTTAAAGAAGCTGAGTGAAGCCTTACCCTTTTTCTACCCTTTAACAGTTTGCTTTTACAATAACATCACTGCATAGTAATCATGATATTATGCTAATTGTAAAAATTGTAGTACAACTTTTATTCCACTGTTGCTAAGGGAGGTGAGTGCGGATCATTAGAGATGCTTGTCAGTTTGTGTTTATGCAAAAACATTAGAAACATGTGTGCTTGCAGTTGCACCTAATGTTCTTGTCCACCATTGGAAAAGCATCTTTGCCCCACCCTTTAGTGGAAGCCCTGCACCCAGCCCTTAAAAACATCATCAAACCGCTGTTGAAGAAGAGAAACA
>NW_015150914.1:425488-430590 GCF_000732505.1 Cyprinodon variegatus | reverse complement strand
TAACCAGTATTTTCGCCCCTTCCCAAAATTACTTCAACGGAAGGTATCCAGATGGTTATGCGGAGCAAATCCATCTGGCAGAGTCAGGTTAATCAGTTTGATGCAGAGTCTGTCACATGATTTAGAGTTTTCTCAACATTTCATCAGTCTGATGGCGGTGGGGAAGAAGCTGCTGCAGAACCTGCTGGTCCTGCATCGAATCGGGTAGCAGGGAGAACAGTCCATGGTGGGGGGGTGAGGGGTCATTGATGATGTAACAGGCTCGGGACTTGCAGCGCTGGGATGAAATGTTTTTAATGGAGGGAAGAGGAGCCCCCATGATCCTCTCTGCTGTTCTCACCACTCTTCATCAGAATCAGAAATACTTTAATAATCCCAGAGGGAAACTACTTTTGTTATACGCTCCAGTAATTTCCCTTCATCCTTATTCTTCTAATTTACATGTTGAATAAAACTTGAATAAAATAGATTGCATTTTGTGGCAGAGCTGCGAAAAAATGAAAAAGTTAGTAGAAGTTATTTATTACCTTTTTTGTTTACAACAAAAAGCAAAAGATTCAAAGGCTGCTGTTTTCTCAGTGTCCCTTCTTTCTTTTATTGACCACAACTCTCTTGATGGTACCAGCAATTGTGTTAGTTCTCAGAAAACATTTAAAACCACGAAAACAACTAAAGAAAAAAAAAAAAAAAGAAAAACCACACTCTGAAACTATCTTTTAAAAACAACCCAATCTGTTTTATCAAAATTCCTCATTATAATTTTTTAACATGACATCAGAAAGAGCATAAATGCATTATTTGTTGTGGTTTATTTTGAAGTCTGTTGTTTTGTTATTTGTTACTCTGATTACCAGTTTCTTTATGTTCACAGTGTTCCTATGCTCACTTGATTAAGTTCAAATTGTCTAATAATGGTTTTCTATACATAGCGGATCTAAACGTAGACAATTAACTCCACAGTGATGAGCTTTCAGTATGTTTATCATGCTACATTAATTAGATAAAAATTAGTTTGCGAGAGAATGTATGATCAGACTGAATTTCTCTGTAAAGTGCCTTGATGTGGTATCTGTTGTGAATTTGCACTATATAAATAGTGCTGATAAAACCCCACTGAATTAATGTTATTAAGAATGTAGGTGGTTCTGGTAGGAAAAAGAGCCCTTTGGAGCCCTTTGCACTTTGGACTTTTGGATTTTTGCCTCAGTTTCCTTATTAAAGCAAACCACCGAACCGTGACACTCTCATGATGTTAATGGCTTTTGACTTGTTCCTGTTTCAGGATCAGATAACTCTTTATATTTAATGCCACAAAGAGGTTCACCAGCTCCATGTACTCAGCTTCTTATCTTTTGTAATCCAGTTGATTCGATTCTCTTTTCCATTTTCTTTTTCCATTATAACAATCAGGGAATCATCAGGCAGTTGGTAAGTGCTGCTGCTTGAGCAACTTTTGAGCTTTTGTGTAGGAGACCAGGAAACAATGGTAAACAAACCACCACAGTCTGATAAATCCATATAACGACACATAAGGAACTGTTGATGCAGCCTTTCTTCATCAGAGTGCAAATAAATGACCAAACAGATTCTTAAGTCAGCTCACATTTGGAGAAATGTCGTCCTGTTGCTAAAATATAAAATTCAACCTAAATTCAAACACTAAAGCCAGAGCTATCCCACTAAAACTCCCGCTTTAAAAAAAGGTGAAGAGACTCACCTTTCAGATTTGCCTGGTAGAAGCATATAGATATAAAGTTTAAGACAGCAATACATGTAACAAAAGATAGCAATGTAATATTTGGTGATAGCTGTGGGAAACATCTCTATATACCTCTGCAATGAAGCCCTACCTAGAGACATTTTAAGGAGAGTACATACCTGCTACCTCTATGTCAAACATAAATCAGTAACAGCTAAACTCCACATTGATCAGTGTAATCAAGCTCTTACAAACAAACTCCCTCCCCCTTCCCAACCATCCCAATCACGTACATGCCACAGCTTCAGACCAACACATTTGTTCTCTCCATTATCATCTCCAGAATGTAACCCCTCTAAACCTTGAGAGATTGGACTGGTGGTTATGACAGCCAGCTATCATCACTTCTATTTGTTTTATCTCCATCCACCTCTCATAGGGCCTCTCTGTCCCTCCTTCACCTCCCTTTCTTCTCTCCTAGGGCTCGATCTTTGACTCCTTTAGGGAGGTCTGTTCTTTTGCAAGGCACCTCGCTATTCTCTGCAAAGAAGACACATACAAAACGACACAAAACAAAACAATATGCACAAAAACACTCATAAATTTCCAAAACACATGTGCGGAAGTATGGAGACGCTTTCAGAGATTTCAGGATGTTTTGCTTTTCCAACTGAGAGTTTGTTTATGCTCTGGAATGGTCAGCAGTTTTGAAACAGCCAGGCTGCATTTCTTTATAGTGGAGTACCAAAAGTGACTAAATCACAGCAGAATTTCATTATCTTCAAATATCCTCGTTGACAATCTCTAAACAAACTTGGATCATGCACAAGTCGATTACAAAACTCCTTTTCTCATCAAGACTGTGTAATTTTGGGGAGCCTTTGGAAAATGATACGGCTATATCTGATATTGTCTATATTAACTTTGCCCTGAGGTGCAGAAACATTATCCAAACAGTGGGAACCTCCCTGATCCAGATGATTGGAAAAAAACAACGAGAATCTGCACAAGGAAGGTTTCACAGTACAGACATTAAATGGGACATCTGCAAAGGGCGTACTGGAGAAATTTACAATAAACAAAAAAGAGAGGGGTGATGCAAGTGGTTTGTGGAAGCAGAGGAGCCAGAACAATGGAGAAGTCAACAACATTAAGCTAAGTACATAATGCACTTCTGTAGAATACACAGGCACACCTCCACACAGGCATTTTGCATAAATATTGTATATGGATATATGTGCTGACACAATGCCATAAATAAGCAGTTACTCAGCTGGAATGTGGTCTGCACTGTTTGAGTCTCCTCAGCTGGAGCCACAGAGGCTCTGAGGTTTATTCCCAGTAGAGTTTGGTTCCTGGTAGTTAACATGGAGTCAAACCAAACACCCACAAGATGACCACCCAGCTCAGTGCCCTACAGTGCATGTCTGTGACCCTTGATGAGATATGACTTACATGTCCCTGGCACTGGCTGTACTCAGCAGTGTTGTGGATGTACCACTGCGACAAATAAGGTACAACATGTGAACAGGCTGTCATCCAGACTGCCCCCTCTCCCCTGGAGGCTGTCCAGTCTGTCTGCCTGACAGAAACTGACACCAATGGTTCGTTTGACACGGAGGTGACACTTTAGTCAAGCATCAGACTATTTTTATTGGCAATATCTCTGTTTGAAAGTGGGGAGTGTTGAACCGTCCATTCCTCCATCTCTTAGCAGTGATAACTTTATGCTAATCTTTAAAAGTAACATTGATTCTATTTAACATATACATTTTTGAAGGTTTTCCTTTCTGCTGTCACTGTGTCATGAACCGAGGACAGATGGACTCAGTATTCAAGGAGAGACAGTCAGTAGGAAAGTTCAAAACGTTTATTAAATAAACAAACAAAAAAAAACAGCGGAGCTGTGGCTCGCGGACACTGCAGGCGGGGGGGGGGGGCGGGGCACTGCCCAATCTCAGACACTCTAGGGGAGAATCACAGGTAAGCGATCACGATCTTCTGACTGAAGATGAAGTTCTCAGTGAGTGGCTTACCTGGTTTAGCAGTTCGGTCCATACCCCTTGAGGGCTGCAATCCAGCCGATGGGCTGACAGCTGACGCGGCTCGCGTCACCCAGAGTGTCCCCAGTGCTGCAGTTCCGGAGGAGTTGGGGGAAGCCGATCCTGATCAGGGATGCAGATCAGGCAGGAACAGACAGAACAGGTTGCAGATCAGGCAGGAACAGAACAGGTGGCAGGATCCAGACTTCCAGGCTTTAACAGAGGAGGGTTCAGAGTCTGACTGGGACCAGAAGCATGACCAGGTGGTCACGCAGAGGAGCAGACAGGATCAGGTGCAGATGAGCAGGCTCAGTGGAAGAGGGTAGCCGAGACAGGACGTGGAACCGGGACTTGAAGCAGGACTTTAAACTGGTCTCCTCCCTGGAGCCAGGCTTACTGTATAAAAACTGAACCTCCCCACATAATGAGCCAAAAACCCAGAGGACTCCACGGGGGAGGAACAGTGGACGATCAAGAGACAAGACAAACACAAAAACCCTCTGTCCACTGGCAGCTAGGATCCAGGACACGAACCATGAACTAAAACTGAACAGATAGACTAACAAAAGACAAGTAATGATCTGGCACTGAATGCTCAGGCTGAACTGAATATAAACCAGAGGAAACAGGTGAGAGGAATAAATTGAAATGAGGCAGGGAGGGAAAACGGCAGGTGAAAGGAATTACTAATTAGGGAGGAGCAAACAGGCCAGATCATGACACACTGAGGTGTTAGGGATTGCTGTAGAGTCAACAACATAAAAGCAAGTGAATATCTACTGTCATCACATCATCCTGGAAAGTCAATGACTCAATGCAATCAGCTGGATTACCTTCGATAGAAAACTTTTAACCAATCTGACCACGATTTGATATAATTCTCTCTGTCAGGTGCCTGTGTTTGAAATTGGCGTTATATAAATAAACTGGGGAACCACTGTAGTTGCTTTTTATCCTTGGGAACCAGCAAGTTGGTAACTGTGCGCATTTCATAGGGTCCATGGAGCTCTGATCAGGGGAGACCACAAAACCCAGAAAAGACTTGTGTCAACATGGTACTCATGTTGTGGAGCAATTAGTTGTCTACTAAAGAATCTTGGTTTTATAAAGTATCAACTTGCGGAAATCAGGTCTACCTGAAAACACCATCCACACTGCTAAACACAGCCTGAGTTACTTACGTTATAGATGAATGGTTATAGATTCTGGAATAAAGAAGTCATAGGCTACTAAATACTTCACACTGGAAAACAGATTCACTCTCCATCAGTTAAATAAAGCTTAAGCAAAAATGAATTCTGGAAGACTCTTTATCAGCCTCACCTGAACTACGTGCTGACGCACCTGGGCCAAACGTCAGC
>NW_015150914.1:423181-424473 GCF_000732505.1 Cyprinodon variegatus | reverse complement strand
GTGTCAGCTCAAGTTCACCAGATCATCCAGTCAAATTGAAATAGAACAGAATAGAAAAGAAAATCCCTTTATCGTCCCATAAAAGGGGAAATTCTGTATTACAGAAAAAAGATTATAGAAAAAACTGTCACACAAACGTGGACCTTAGAAAAATGTATAAGAATAACATAGTTGTTGGGATCTGGAGGTCTGTCCACCTTTCTCCAGCAGATGGCGTCCTAGGTCTCCTGGAGCAGAAGCTGACCACCACACCTGCGGCTCATGAGCTCATCAGGAGACCGGCATTTAAGGAGGGGCAGAGCAACACTCCGACGCCGGAGTGTTTTGCCAGTTATGGTTAGCAAGCCTGAGCCAACCTGCCTGTCTGAATCTCTGACCCCCCTGAAGCCTGAATCTGAACCTAATCTGCTTTTTGTCCTCTCTGCTTCTCAGGAAGAACCTGCCTGGAACCTTGAAACCTGGAAGAGTTTCTCAAGCGTGAAACCAAGCTGTCTGTTCTCAGGAGAACCCTGGAAATCCAAATCAGTCAGATACCTGCCTGCCTGCTCTCAGAAAGAGCTGAGAGAGAAGCTCTGAATCTGCTCCATAAGATTAACAACTCCGCCCTGCCTCTGTCTAGCCCTCTGCCTGCCTTCAGCCTCTGGACCCTCCCGGTTTCCCCTTTCTACCGCTCTGCTCATTCTGGTCTCATCAGGTATAGACCTGCAAACACACCATCTGCAAGTTCACTGGAAGACTGCTAACCAATCTGTCCCTCTCTGCAGTGAAACAAGTCGTGACCAGACCCGCCTGATCAATCCCAGTATTCTATGAGCATTTATTGTGAATTGTGCAAATAAACATTGTGAACTTTTTCCCAGCCTCTGAGTGTTCTGCATGTGGGTTAGATCCCTGAAAACAAACATGACAATAGTGGTGAAGAGTTAAATGATAAACAATAAAATGCTGTACTGCAAAGTGTTTTAACAATCTAAAACTGTGTCCCTCAAGAATAAATAACCAATATGCAGCTATGGACTATTTTACAGTAATGGATATTTGAATTTGAATCAGCATGAATGGAACAACTGATTGAGGTTGTTGGGAACAGAGTCTTCCAGCTGCTGGGAGGAAGGATCTGTGATAACGCTCCCTGGTGCATTCAGGGTGCAGCAGTCTGTCCCTGAAGGAGCTCTCTAGTTCAGCAACAGCTTCATGAGACAACATTCTCACACGCACTCGTGGACGTGCATAAGGAAGGAAACAATGTGATTTATGTGGCAGCCATAGATATAGGGCAAGGACACATCAAG
>NW_015150914.1:418005-419701 GCF_000732505.1 Cyprinodon variegatus | reverse complement strand
AGACAACATTCTCACACGCACTCGTGGACGTGCATAAGGAAGGAAACAATGTGATTTATGTGGCAGCCATAGATATAGGGCAAGGACACATCAAGTGTGACTGCGCTGCTTGTCCGGAAAAATTTTACGAGACATGTGGAGGAAGCTGTCTGCGATCAGGGAAACAAGAAGAGAAAGAGGATGTCCCCCCTGCCAGTCACCTGGCATGCCATCAGAGTAGCTCACAGTACCAGGAACAATGTCCAACGGTCATCTCAGGACCCCTGTCCCTGATCTCTATAAATAACCCTCTCCATGAGTCTTTTGTTCCTGGAAGGACATTCCCATGTAGACTTCCTCCTGCCAACTGTATCGACATCCAGAGGAAGATTACACTTTGCCTTCATTGACTAGTGATATATGAATGTGTGAGAGAAGCTCATAATGAGGGGGATTTAGGAGACAGACTGTGGGGGCAGGAGGGTCCCAGCAGGGACAGGTGGATGATATTACGGCTCAAACGAACCCCATCATGGCATAACACTCTAACCGGAACCTCTCCAGCCTTTTATACAAACATCCTGCTCCTTAATGCTCATATCTCCTTTTTCCCTTTTGCAATTCTTGAATCCATATAGTACAGCTGCTTGCTTTTCTATGAAACAGAATGCTGAGTTTGCAGCCATTGTTCTCCCATTAGTCTTAATGACAGCCTTAGGAAAACATGTTGTCCATTTAGTATGTTTTAGCCCAGCTGGAACATTGTAATGGCCATTTGTTTAATCTTATTGAACACTGAACTTTCCACGTGTTCTAATTAGCCTCCTCTCTGTTTTCTCTGCCAGAAGCTCCCTGGTGTGCTTGGTGCAGTTTTCCTTATCTCCACTAGGTGGTGTGTTGTGGCCTTGTAGTTGCCTTGTTAAGGAAAACACTGTTTAGATGAGGTGAGGAGCTCTTGGAGTGATAATTCAACATTTATTTAGACACAAGAACAAGCAGGAAATATCATTAGATGAAACAATGATATAATAGTGGTAGGACATGAGTGAGAGGCCGTCCCTTTTCTGACGCTTCCAGACACTGGCAGTGTTTGGATGCTATAAAACACCCTCATTGAAGCTGGAAGTGTTTTTGTGGTGCTTTTGACAACATTATGAGGAATTTGAATTACTACCACATTTATCATAATCTGCCTATCCCACCCCTCCCTCAGTGCCTCTCTGTCTCTCTGCGAACCTCAGAGAACTACAGCTGAACCCTGTCTCTTAGCCAACTTTGTTTTTCCAGATCCACTGGTGCTGTTGTTTGTGTTCTGTAAGTGGATGGAGGGCTGGTCGCACTATATGTAGCCTTTGCAGAGGTTCTTTGGCATTTTGAAGAGCTCTGTACTCTTTCCTCTACACAGGATGAGGCCGTTTGTGGGAAAAAGATCTCTGCCAACAACTTTATGATGTTTCATTGTTGAAAACTGCTGTGTTTGGGTTATTTGATACATGCAAATGTGAATTTTGGTCACAATATGTTAAGAGAATGCAATTGCAAGTCTTTGCATTAAGGGTCAATGGGTTAAAACAAGTTTGCTTTTATGTTTTTGGTGGTGGAGTTGAGGGTTATTATTCAAGTCAGTTGAGGACCATACCTTTAATATCATGTTACAACTTTAATCTGAGTCCAGCCCCTCCCCTTAGGGCTGCGTCCTGAGCCCCCTGCTGTTCAC
>NW_015150914.1:410464-416397 GCF_000732505.1 Cyprinodon variegatus | reverse complement strand
CTCTGCAGCTTTTGCATGGAGTCTTAACCCTTCCTTTTTGATATGTTTGAGACTCGTGAATTTTGCACCATACTGCCTAAACTTTACTAAACATTATTACAATAAATAGCTGTCCCTTTTTCAGATACTATTCAATAGACCAAGAATTACGTCTGGACTTCCAGGTTCACATCCAGCTCAGTGCTCAGACTTTTGCAGCCTCTCCTGTAGCTACTTCCCTCTTTCCATTAACCCCTGATGCTACGTTCACACCGCACGCGCTTTGGGGAGCAAAAAAGCACCTGTTGCTACATTTTTAATGCCATATTAAGGTCAGATGCACATTTAGAACATCCTTAAAGCTGAAGGGCATCCAGTAAAGTGTGTTCAGATGCTTCTGCTGCTCCTATTTTCAATGGCAGAGAACGGCTTTGCTACATTTTGTTAGGACTCCTGTCTGTGTGGTTTGTGTTTTGTGTGTTTGGCTTCCTTCCTCCACCAGGCGGCGCCTGGTCCTGGTCTGCCTCCCCTCACACCTGCTAAGGGTTACCTCATTAACGGAGTGCTCTTAAGCTGCTGACTGCCACTACCTCGACGCCAACGTTTGCCAGTTTTGGGTACTTAGCCAAGCTGAGTTTTGCTGAGTCAAACTGAGTTTTTGTCAACCTGAGTTTTAATCTTGCTATTTTGTTTTTGCCTCTCGGCAGGAAGTCATCCTGCAAACTGTACGTTTCGGACCTTCTCTCCCTGGAAGGATCAACTGAGCCTCAAACTGAGCTGGGGATTCAAACTGGAGGTTTGGATCCACTTTCCTCCAAGGGATTGTTTGAGTTTCACACTGAGCAAGGGATTCATCTGCGCAACAGTCCGATTCAAGTACCGCAGGAAATCTAAGTGGCAGTCAGTTTCTCCATTCTCCTACAAACAACCGCATTTTGGGTAACCTGTCTGCCCTCCACCGAAGGAGACAAACACTGGAACACCCCACACCGACTGGAATCTAAGAGTCAACCACATTTTTGAAAACGTGAGTCTGCAAACCATTTCTCCTCTTCAAGTTCGAGAATCAATTTTCCCACTGAACCTGAACTAACCGCAATCTCTTCCCCTCACCTTTCAGTTCCGGTTGAGCAGTGATCAATTGGCAATAAAAATAATTGTTGTGGTGCCAAAAAGAGCCCAACAGATTTTACTTTTACAAGTGGAGCAGTAGGGCTATTGCCATAGTGTTCGGCTTGATTTATTCATATAAATTGCTTTTTTATTTTATTAGTTTTACAGATTATATCGACACTGCAATGTAAAAAGAACAGAAGAGGAAAAAAACAGAAAAAAAAAGGCAAGGCAGGGCAAGGAAAATTTGGTTGGATAGCACAATTCATTACAAAGACAATGCAAAGTGCTTTAGAGAAGCGGATAAAATGGAGATAACGATAAAACATTTTCAGTCTGCTTCATCACCTGCAAAGAGATGTAAAAGAACAGCACAACCAACACAGACATGGTGCGAGACATACAATAAAGTAACACCTAAATACTATTACTGAAGTATAAGTAGTATTATTGAATCTGACATGTACTCTGTGTTACCTGAAGATAACAATGTGGGCTTTCTGTGTGGAAGTGAATCTCTGAGTACCTGGAACCAAGCACCTGTAGTTGTAAAAAAAATGCTCAATAGTGGTTGTGGAGAGCTGAAGAGGCGCCCCCCCCCAGAGCACTGAGTCCTCTTTAAGACAGAAAGTCCAACTGAAAACATTGGCTGTGCAGTCAGTTCATTAAGTTTACAATTCTGCCCTAAAATCTTATTTTGCTGTCAAGGCCACAGAGACCCCCATATACTGGGGGTTTTTGGGGGTCTGGGCCTTAGGCATCATCACTCGCCTCTTGGGTTTTTTTCCCCCCTACTGCTGGTGGCGACTGAAAGCGTTTTTCAGATATATGGTACAAACTGCAGGCACTAGGATAATAAAAAACAAACATATTTTGCCGGCATTTTAGGTTAATTTAGGCGTTAATAAACTGTTTCAGAGGAGTGATCATAGCACTCTGCATCAGCAGTGCTGTGTCTGTCTCCCTGCCAGCTCCCAGATCAGCTTCTCAGAAGCTCCCGAGGCACTGCTTCAGCTGCTCAGATGTTAAGATGTGCTGCTCCTGCTGCTCTGGACGCACTGCAGGACCTTTTGATGCGCCTTCATTCGCATCAACCATTGACTTTGCATGTAAAAACCAAGCTGCTTCTGCTGCTTCTAGCTGGCCCATCTTCACGACTCATTTTCCGCAATGGTGGTCATACATGCCAAGTGGGGTTGTGAGGGGTTCACCCCGGACTGGTCGCCATTCCGTCGCAGGGCAACACAGAGTCAAACAGGACAAACGATCATTCACACACTCACACCTAAGGAGAATTTAGAGAATTCAATTAACCTAACAGTCATGTTTCTGGACTGTGGGAGGAAGCTGGAGTACCCGGAGAGAACCCACGCATGCTCAGACAGAACATGCAAACTCAGCGGGAATAACCCCGGGGGAATTGAACCCGGAACCTTCTTGCTGCAAGGCAGCAGTGAAACCCACTGCTGCACTGAGCAGCCCTGCACTTAGGTCAACATGTTTCAACCACTTTCTTCCTGTGACTTCTTGTGGACAAATCTTTACCCAGAATTTCTTTTTCCTTTCTTTTACGCTGACTTACCACACGGACCAATTCTTTTCCTCATTCGCAGTCACTATGGGCCTCTCCAGGTTCACTTTGTTTAATTGATCTGTAATGTTTTCTGAGCAACTATTGCGATCAATTTTATTTAGGGGTATCAGGTGGAAAGCTGGACTCATAATTTTGAAACTTTATTTATTTTTTTTCTAAATTTCTTATCCTTTTCACAACAGTAAATGACCATGGTTGGTTGGACACATAAAATCAAACTAGAACAGAGAAATTTTAGCTACTAAAACAAAAAAAAAACAGGGAAACTTTACATGAATATTTTTTAGATGACTGTATTTAGAATATACTGTAATATGGTTTTTCACCTATTATGACGTAACGTAATCCTGGTGAATTCCACACGGTTTTTGAAGTTTTGTTAGAGCAGGGGATCACTACGCCCATTTCTCTCTGCCTCCCTCTTTTCCTGTGGAAATGGGATCATTTGGTAGGAGGGCAGATAAGCTGAGTGGACGAGGTGAGTGAAGGCTTTTTGTGTACGGTCTGACGCACGCATAGCTCCTTTTCCTGACAGCGCCCCTGCGTTCACACAGCTTCAGGGGAAGGGGGGAGGTGTCAAAGGTCGGATGAGATCTTTTGCTTATTTAATTCACTCTCTTTGTGTGTTGCCTTTCTCTCCAACAGGCGGTATCTGGTGATATGACAGGTCTGAGCTGGCAGACAGATAGCAGACTGCCAGCACTCCCTGTGATGCCCTCTTGATCTCTGCTGCTCTGTGTTCAGGGAGGATCATACTACCACATCATATTTATCTGTCCTCTTCACTTTCTAAACGTATCTCTTCGATAATGCCTCCCCATCCTTCAGGTCACATGCTTCTTTTCTATCTTGAGTCTCTGTTTAACCCACTTAATATGGCCAATTTGAAGAGAGTGGGTTCTTTGTAACTATGAGCGACCGGATGGGAATTTTTCATCTTACTAAATGATCACGAGGATCCCGAGGAAAAGTTCCTGAACTTTAACATTTTGCTTATTGAATCTTTGCCAGATAATTAAAAGAAAACATAATTGTAGAGAGTGCTGACAGCTTAATTGGATTTCATAAATTTAGGAAGTTTAAAGAGATTAGTGGCTTCACACTAGTATTAGTATTTCAGTGTGGTTTTGTTAGCAGATGGTGTTTTGCCTGAAACATTGTTGCAGTGTTCGCTGATTCTACTGGATCATATTTCTGCATGTTCTATTCTATCCATATATCCCTGGTTTAGAGTATGAAAACAATATACGAGGAAAACGTAGACATCTCCTGTGGAACCAACTACCAGTTTTAGTCCGTGAGGCAGACACCCTGTCTACTTTTAAGGCTAGGCTTAAAACTTTCCTTTTTGATAAAGCTTCTAGTTAGAGTGGCTCAGGTTATCCTGAGCTATCTCTATAGTTATGCTGCTATAGGCTTAGACTGCTGGAGGACATAGGGACCCCTTTTAAGGAAGTAAATCTGTGTCGCTGGTTGAATTAAAAATGCCACTAAAATTTAAATGTTGTATGCTTGTATTTACTGTTTCAGTGTTAAAATATATTCAGAACACATTTTTGACCTAAAAAAAAATTAATTGTCATTATTTCTACACAGTTGAAATTTCATTTGATATTTTCTCTTCAAGCTAAAAATTCACATTACTATTTCAAAGTGATTACATTTTCAATACTTATTCTTCAGTTAAATTTTTCTGTGTTAAAAAAATCTGCATATAAAAAAAACTTTGAAAATTCAAACTCAATATTTTCAGCCTCCTGAGATTCAACTGGCTCTATTTCACCGTCTTAAATTCGGCGTCAGCCAATCCCGCTAAAAATTCTTAGGCACGTGACGTGACGCGTGTGGCGCTCATACCGAAGGGAAACCAGCATCACGGAGCCGGTCATGCAAGCTAACGCTAACTCAACTACAGAAAAAAGAAAGTAATAAACTCACCGTTGAGTTAGCGTTAGCTTGCATGACCGGCTCCGTCATGCTGGTTTTCCTTCGGTATGAGCGGCACAAGCGTCACGTCACGTGCCTAAGAAAATTAACAGGATATTTTAACACCGAAACAGTAAGTACAAAAAAACAACATTTAAATTTCAGTGGCATTTTTAATTCAAATCCTAGCGAACAGATTTACTTCCATACCCTTTCATCATTCTGCTTCATTTTCAGCATTAATTCTCAGATGCAATCCTTCAATTAATAAAAGCTGATGGAAAAATAACATCATGCGGATAAGGTTGTGGTTAGCAGAAGCACAATGGCAAATAGATTTTTGGGATGAGTGATTATGCTGCAGATTCTGATTACTGGATTATACCGATGTGAGTAAATGAGGAGAGGGCAAACAGCTGTAGAAGAAAGAACGCTGAAGCACTTAGATAAAAGCTAGATTAGAAACCTGAAACAATGGAATAAAGAGAAACCCAAGATGCAGCTGCATTTGGGCCTAATGATGTCACCTCTGTGTACATGTAATGAATAACTAGTACGCATAGAATGCAATCAGCCGGTTCGATCCTCACTCTGGTTCCCTGAGCAAGACCCTTAAGCCCTGATTGCTCCACAGGCGCTGCACAATGGCAGCCCACTGCTCTCCAAGGGGATGGGTTAAGAAGCAGAGAGTGAATTGTGAGATCAATTATTATTGACAAAATTATTCAATTATTCAATGAAATCTTTCGCCTTAACTAAACGTCAAAACATTGTAGTAAATGCGGGGTAGAGTAAACACTATAGGAAATAAGATTAAGTTTTAATGCTTGATAAATCAGACTTGGTCTGCGGTAGATCGATTGCTTTGCTCTAGTTTCCCTCCAAACTGAAATCTGACAGTTTCTACCCAAGCAGCATCAAATCTTATTTTCAGGGTTAAGTTATATTTATTTGCATTTTATTGCAGCGTTAGAGGAAAGGTCAAAACGTGTAGAGTCATCACCATATATGTATCAGTGATGTAATTCATGAGGGGAAATGTCCACTTCCTGTTTCCCCAAAGAGGTGGGCCTCTGGGGGAACTGAGCCAATCTAAATATACATGCCCACACAGAGTTTACAAACTTTACCCGCAGAACACCCACCGGCGTTCATGCACAGAGCTTAATAAGGCCTTTAGCGAGCAAACATTGCACTGACATAGAGCCTTCCAATGATGAATCATATTACGTGTTGATAAAGAAGTGCATATTTCATTTGAGTGGGATTTTTATATCTTTAGGTTGAATTATTTGCTGCATATTAGACGTTTTCTTTTTTT
>NW_015150914.1:407489-409409 GCF_000732505.1 Cyprinodon variegatus | reverse complement strand
GTGTGTCATTATTTTAAAACATTTTTCTTTAACTGATTAACTCTAAATTCATTAAATCACTGTGAACATATTCGTTTTAGGTATATATATATTGATCCATTTATAATTTCTTTCTGACTGGACTTTTCCTTTAAAAATGAATGAGGATGTGTTTCTGAGTTGGTTGAACTCTGTGCAAGGCCTGAGGGAAGGCAGCAATATTCAGAGAGAGAGACAAAAGGACGAGCACATGAAAAGATCTCTGTCCAGCTGGCCATGCTCAGACCAGACCAGGATCCATTAAAAAACTTAGGAATCCAAGTCCAGAAAGTAGAGTTTTTACCCTGCACACCTTGACGTTACCAAGAGACTCTGGCACTAGTGTAAACGAAGAAGCAAGAGGGCAGAGAGGAGTGAAAGACTATATGAGGCAAAGAGCTGGGGATAGAGCGTGCGAAGCTCGCCATGTGTTTCTCATATATTATCACTCACCTCCGTAACACACCTCGCATATTTCAGCCGTACATGGACTGAGGGGAGGGGAGCTGTTTTGACTGCCAGTATGTTTGTGTGTGCACAAATGAGCAGCAGCAGTGATAGGTTTACTTCAGCCCCTTGTTTCACTTCTTTCACTTCCAAACCGTATCTGCCGTATAAATACCTACTGATTGCCACAATCCAAATACACACAAGACAAAAGGAGACCGGGTTCTTATTTATTTCATGGTTAAACTTCTAACGGGACCTTTGACCCACACCAGATGAAAGGTTACACAGATACATGGCTTACCTTGAAGCAGAGCAGCTCTGTGTAATAGATGGTCGACCCAACAAAACAAACCCTGACAGTCGCAGCCTTAGCAGTTGTCTTATCTCAGGGTAACCGCTCGTCTTCTCTTATCTTCAGTCATATACAACTAAAATCATTCAGACATAATAATTCATCTGTACTGATTGCTGCTTTGAGATTTATACTCTTACTGATTTAGATTAGCATGTAAAGAAACCTTAATTTAAGAAGATGCTCAAATCTTCTGTTTTGAGGGGGAATTTTCTGGTCCTGAATTATCAACCTCTGCCAAAAACATTTTGGATATTTAGATATTGTCCAGGCCAGAGTTTCTGCAGGTCAAACATATAATGATTCTAAAACATTAATAAACCCAGTTGGAAGTTACTACAACGCTTTGGCAACATATGAACTAAAATTCATATAGAAAATGTAACTGAACAAATGAAAGCCAAACAGAAAACCTCAACCTGATATAGAATCTTTGGGAAGAACTTGAATAAATGAAGTAATTTTTTGTGAAAATGCATGTTAACTGAAGTTTTTGTCACTGAGCAACAGCATGTCTAAATGATCACTCACTGACTGAAGTCTAAATGAGTTGTACTTCTCCATGGATTTGCTTTATGAATTGATCTGAAAACATTCCAGTTTCTCTAAATTAGTGAAAAGCTAATTTGATCAGATCCCAAATTCTTCCAGATAAACTTTGGTTTTAAACACAAAATCCATCTTAAACTGTAATATTGTTTTCAACCATGTTTCCCCCTTCATCTTTGTACATAGTAGTTAGTTTAGTTTAGTTTTACTAGTATTAGTTAAGAGTGTTAAACTGAAAATGTTTGACTTGGAGCTGAATGATTTTTGTTAATAAACTCTTATATTTTGAACAGAAGTTGTGGTGAATTTATGCAGAATAAACTGTTTGACCCGATTAGTGCTGGAATCACTCTTTCATCTATTGTTCTAACACACAGTTAGTAGGACTGTGTGTCATAAACAGTATATAACAGCTGAAATAATATCCGATTAAATAAGGTATTTTACCCCCCCCTACCGGGGAGGGCAATAAACATCTAAAAGTATCAGAAGCATAAATTCCCAGCGGGCTGGGAATTGAATAGAACATAAAACGACAACAAAGAGTTACA
>NW_015150914.1:400992-406102 GCF_000732505.1 Cyprinodon variegatus | reverse complement strand
TGACTTGGATGACAGCGCGTTGAGACAAACACCAGATACAGCACTCGGACTTGATCAGCAGCCGATACTGCACCCTGACGTCACTAACCAGTAGGTGGCAGTAGTGTTCTTTGACAAACATGGATGCCTCCAGTAAAGCACATTCACATGAAAATTACTCTGAATTAAAAACACTTTTATTGGTACATACTGTTTATTTATTGAACAGTGTGTAATAATTTCATACAGTCCCTCATGCGGTAGATCTGATATAGCGATCTTCTCAATTCCTCAGTCATAAGGCTTCTGCTGAACATATAAAAATACTCAGTGAACCAGGCCAACAAAGACTAAAACACCTTGGATTCTTGTCTGTTTGTGAATTTATAGCTATAGAAAAGCCTGTTCCAAACAGCTTGAAAGTTTCCCTAGCTTCAAATAGAGAAAGCCTTTCAGATGGAGGAAGAAACAGCTTTTTTACCATAAAATGGTTAAATTACTTTATAACCTTATTTTGGAATTACCATATTTCAAAGGAGTGACAAGTCATCACAAGCACACAGCTATCTAGACATATGATCCATTAACATCCCATAATAATCCACCAATGCTACTGACTAATAACCACAAGCATCCTGTTTCTGTAAAACATTTGCAGCATTTTCAGCCTGTAACCTGCATACCAGTTTCCTTTTACTCTTATTTAAACAAAATAAAAACTGTTAGACTAGAGTCTAAGACCAGAAGTCTAAGACAAGTTCAGTTCTTTAGGCCGAAGAGCTACATTGAGTCAAAGTCCTTTGTTTTTGTAATGAGGCTGTAGTCTCAAGCTTTAGTCAATCTCTGCTCCATGGACATTCAGGTTGGGCTCTTGCAACCCAACTTGAAAAGGGAATAATTTATTTATTTTTAATTTTATTTATTTATTAAAAGTCATGGTTTATTTTTCGCACTCACTGCTAGTTCTGTGCTCTGAGTCTGGAGTGGTTTAGCTGCTCCTCTTTATTGTGTCAGACACAATTCTTAAGTGTTTAGAGAAGCGACCAGGTCTGACAAAAGAGCCACAGTGTCAAACAGAAACACTGCACACTGCAACTATAACCATATATAGTGTAACAAAAGTAGTCCTACGTAGAACATCTTAAATAAATACGCCAGAAGTAATTTTAAAAGGACATTGACTGTGAAAATGCGAACTAGTACCAGATTACACATATGCTGGCATTCTGGCATGGAAGATCCTATGACAGGCTTTTTTCCCCTCAAATTACAACTGCAATTAAGTCGTTTTGTGTCGAGTGCTCTGCCAGGATGACGTTCTTCAACAATTTTGAGAAAAAGTTTTTGGTAATTCCAAGCAAACCAGATGGATAATCTGTATTCACATACTACATCTAGAGGTCTTCCTGAGGTTACACAATGGGGAAATTCTCTTTTGGAAAACAAACCCCTGCCAGCTGCACTCCTCCTGGTGTCTGCTTAATATCACAGGGATGAGAGCTACAGTAATGATGAGCTTCTATTACAGGATGGAGAGCCATTCACTTCCACATCATGACGTTTCCCAGAGAGCTGACTCATTTTGTTACAGCTAGTGTGACGAAGAATGTTGAAAAATGTGTTGTAAAACCCTGTGGGACCAATAACCTTTTCTGAATCTGAAACATGTCTTGAAACTAAAATTTTGAATGCTTATTGTGGACACAACATTTGAGTTTTGAAGGGGCAAGGACCATGAAACTGGATTTTTTTTGGGGGGGGGAAGGCAAACCGGGAAAAGAGTAAATGCAGTTTGGGTTCAACGTGGTTTCCTCTTGTTTAAAGGGAGTTTTTTCTCTCCACTGTCGCTACAAGCATGCTTAGTGTGAGGGATTGCTGAAGAGTCAATGAGTCGATGCAATCAGCTGGTTTTCCTTAGATAGAAAACTTTGAATCAATCTGACTGGATGATCTGGTTGAACTGGAAAGTGACCTGAGATGACATGATGTGAATTGGAGCTATAGAAATAAACTGAATAGAATTGAATCATTGTTGTCTGGACTTTCAAGGTATGATGCATTTCCGCTTTTAATGTGTGCAGGACATAAGCATCCTATAATAGCTATGAGTAAGAAACTGATCACAAAGCTTGTTTATAGGGGAATACTTCCTCTGGGCAAAAGTGTTATTCCTTGTATACTAAACATTGCTCAATGTCTTTTTAACCCCCTGTTATATGATTATTGTATCATTATATTCCGTGCAATAAATTGATAAAAACATATTCCCATTTTACAATTATTACATGTTCTTTTGTAAACTTAGTGTAAAAAGTTCAAGTTTGTCTACAGTACGCAGTTGTCTGTTGGCCCTATTAGAAGCAACCACCATGCACCATTCTAGTTTTTGTCATTTTGGGGAAGTTTTAAAAGTTTAGGATAATTGTTTTTGTCCCACAAGGTTTAATGCTGAATATGCTTTAGTTTTTACGCACCGTGCGTTCCACATTGGAGAACCAACCCTTTACCAAGTGTTCTGTAAGGATTGTGGTTATATGACTCCACTGAAAAATAACCATCAGTCAAAGGTCATCGAGTTATTTTGGTTTGATGAGAGTTCCTAATCTCTCATATTTCATAAGCACAGGGTCAGAACGATAACTGGTATGTCATATAAAGTGACGTTGGAGATGAACATAGATGCAGCATGGTGAGGCTTTATTATGACAAACTTACAAGACTAATGGAAGAACTCAGGAGCCAGGAGGACAATGAAGGAGAATCCAGTAAAGATCAAAGAATAAAACAGCAATTTAAATACCACTGAGACATGATAGACGGTACTGGAAACAGATAAGTCTAATTAACTACTGCAGGATATTTGACTCCAATCAAAAATATACTCCCTATCTTGAGAAAAGGGAAAAAATGGCAAGAATTTGGACTTTCTGCTTGAGAACGTAGTCAGGTTCTGAGTAGCGGACCGCGGTCCGGATCCGGATCCACCCGCTGGCTAATTCAGACCCAATCTGATTTAAAACATTTATAAATTACAGCATGTTTTCAAACGACAGTGTGATCCAAATGAGCGGTTTGGGGACAGAAGCTACGCAGATTGCCAACGGGTCTTAGACCCAGCTTTTTTCTCCAATGGTAAGGGAACCAAATCCCGATTGTTAGCGGTTGACCTGTGTTTGAAAACCCCGTGTTAGCCGGCTAATTTTGTTGGAAAGAGGCTGTGTCCTCAATATAATAAGAAGACACAAAATCCCAATAGTGTCATGACTCAGGACAGAAGGACCCAGTATTCAGTGCGAGACAGACAGAGGGATAATTCAAAGTGTTTACTCAAGACAGAGCAGGCTGTGGATCCGCGGCATCAGCTGCTAGGGCATCTATAACTGGAAATTCTGCTGGAGAGAAACACAGGTTAGTGACCATGATAATCTGACGATTATCCATGTGAGTCTGGTTTAACAGTTCAGTCCTTCGCCAGAGAAGGAGGTAGGGTCCAGCTGGTGGGCTGAAGACAAGATGCGGCGGAACCACGTCAGGGAACCAGATCAGAACAGGAAGGCTCAGAGGTCCAGGAGTCTAAATCCCAGTCAGGAATATAGATCAGAACAGGAACAGGCTGGTTCAGGGTTTCAGGAGTCCACAGACCGTTCAGACGGGAACAGGCAGGCTCAGTGGTTGAGAGGCAGAAGAGG
Organism: Cyprinodon variegatus; assembly: GCF_000732505.1. Lineage (NCBI taxonomy): Eukaryota > Metazoa > Chordata > Actinopteri > Cyprinodontiformes > Cyprinodontidae > Cyprinodon > Cyprinodon variegatus. The sequence continues at coordinate 402,434 of NW_015150914.1, read as the reverse complement.
TCAGGATCAGGAAATCAGAAACACTATGGCACACTAAAAACCACTCTCTCCACTTAGATCAGACAGGAATAGCCAGTCATTGGATGAGAGGCAGATCAGGTCTGGATCAGGAAATCAGAAACACCATGATACGCTTAAAACCCCTCTTACCACTGGCCAGCAAGAACGACTTAATCTGGCCCTGATGGCTGGATGCAAGTACATTAAATAGAGGCAGAAGCAGGTGCCTCTTTTTGTCTGCACAATCACAGTAGTTTTATAATCCTCACATGGTGCACATTATTATATTGCCTGCCCGTTCTCATTCGCATAAAAAAACACCACCTTGCAGAGTCTAAAATATGGGATAATTTATCCGGGCATCCGTGAACAACTATCCATATCAGGGAGACTTCCGGAAGACCTGGGATTTCTGCCTTTAAATAACCATCTTCATCACATGGAGCTGCTTTCTCAGCCCTAAACCAGAAATGCTTGTTTCATGCCTAAGAAAATTAATGATGATCAACAAGAATAATGGAATTTCCCATTAGGAAGTTATTTTCCTTTTTTTTTTTTGTCTTAGTCACTTTTTTATTCTTTTTATTTGACAGCATTGAAATTCCCTCTGTTTAAAGCCAGCTTTGATTTACACCATGTTTACACATGTATAATGAACTTTAAAGAAACATGATTTCTCTTCTATTTCTGTTAACACATCTGCATGACAGAGTTCAATGACTATCTCCATTCACATATGGTCAGCAGAAACATGAAAATAGTTTCATTAACTCAACAATATGAACAAGCACTTTCTTGGAAAAGGCAACGAGGCCTACATTGGAGAACAAAGGAGTGAGCACCACACGTTAGAAATCTGCAATCTGCTGTTGTTTTTATGTTCTGTGAGTTTTAAACTGTTTGGCAGCTGTAATTTTATGTATGTCTACATCAGTTCCTACTGGTTTAAGACATAGAATACATGACAGGACTTCCCTTTAAGAAACACTTCATTTTTTGTTTACACATCGATGGAGAACAGACATTTTCAACCATTACTCTATGGAGCCAGTTGAGCAAATTGCACCATCGTCAGAGAAAATGTGCCCTGTATGTAAATAAACATCTAAGCAGAGTCCTTAAGTACAGTTTTCAATGAGTTGCTTACTTGTGATGTTTTTTTTTATTTGTGAGGCCTACAGCTTGATTATAATCCAACCGGAGGAAATAGAAATACAGTATTTGTTACCATCTTCCCTTTTTTTAAATAAGATTTTAAGCAAGACGTTTCTTGGAGGTAACTTGATTGATTTAAAAAAGTCCAAATCAAACCTCTTACTTAACTTCCCCAAAAGTTGTTTAGAACCAAAAATCTGTCCGGATTGCAGCCCCAGTAGCCAGAGATGGGAAGTAACGAAGTACAAATACTTCGTTACTGTACTCAAGTAGATTTTTCTGATATT
>NW_015150914.1:399304-400287 GCF_000732505.1 Cyprinodon variegatus | reverse complement strand
ATAATTATTTCAGTGTGCATTTAATTATTTCATGGTCCTGTGTCGCAGTGCATCGAAACCATTAAAAGAATCTGTCAAACTCACCCATCAAAGTTCTGCAGTTATCCAGGTACCATGTCTTGTCCATGTTCCTCTCAACCACCGAGCCCGCCTGTCTCAATCTGAGTGTGTCTGTCTGAGCTTACTGCTGGACTCTTAGAACTCTGAACCTGCCAGAACCCTGGATCTGTCTGTTCCTGTTTGGATCGGAACCCCTCACTGGGCTGTGGGCTCCTGGATCTCAGAACTGTCCTGTTCTGAACTTTTTCCCTGACCAGGATGGGTCTCCTGCCCGCTGACTGGGGTTGCTGCACCGGGGACGCTCTGGATGGCTCAGTGTCTCAACTCGTTGGAAGTGCATCAGCTGGATCCTGCCTTTGATGAGAGGATGGACTGAACTGTTAAACCAGGTAAGTGACTCACACAGATAATCATCTTCTGTCAGATTATCGCGGTCACTTACCTGTGTTTCTTCCACATCCAGAGTGCCAGAGATGAGCGATGCTCCGCCCTTCCCCCCTGCAGCCGCTGCAGGTCCGCTGATCCACAACAGCCCGCGCTCCGTTTCTCATTAAACGCTTTGAAACTTCCCACTGTCTGACTCACCTGAATACTGGGTGCATTTGTCCTGTTTTATGACAAAATCAGTGCCAACATCTAGTACAAGAAAATCTATAAAAATTAATAAACAATCCAATTTTGATATATAATAAAAAAATATTTAAGAATTCAACCGACATGGTTGGCCACCCAGGTGTAGAATAATTTGAAATCAACGTTAAAGGTACACTATGCAACCGGTGTTGATTTTCCAGAGAGGCTCCCCCCCAGAGGGCGAAAGTAAAAGTGCACTGTCGTAAATATGCTCAGCTGTTCTCCTGGTTTCTCCGTCAAGCCAGGCGCGGTTGTTTTGAGCTTAGCAGACAGTCGAACGCAACGAATGA
>NW_015150914.1:395106-397553 GCF_000732505.1 Cyprinodon variegatus | reverse complement strand
TTTTTTATTTGTATTTATTAAACAACAAGGAAAAGCTGGCATGTGCATAACTACATTTTTCCATGTGTTGGATCATACCCAGAAACTGCATTGACAAACTCAGACCCCCATCAGCTCTCAGAGGGGCCCATCTCTTCATCATTAATACCACCAGGCACCTTTCCAAAAACCAAAGAGCTACGATTTTCTCTCTTTTTCTTCCTTGTAACATTCTATGTATTCTTTCTTCTCTCTGCTTTAAGTTTGGAAGAGCGTGTCTATGTGTCAGGATTGGAAAAGTATGTTGATGCCAACTCTCATTTCACAGAAAATGAGCTTCATCCTTCTTTTTTTTTAAGTAAGGAGTTTGAGTGGAGAGATTTAGAAAATTTCTCATAATTCAAAAAGACATCCAGTCGGCAAAGCCAATGAGAATGAATGTGGTTTTCCCATGCTCCAAGTTCTTGATGGAACAATGTTCTGGTCTCCATCATACACACAGGCATGCACTCTTTCTAAAGAAACGCACGCACAGATTGGTGGTTTAAAATGAACAAGTGGTACTCATCTCTCAAACTCTAAAATTACGCTGTTAGGTGCATTCTGTTCTGCAGAGGACTGGAATGCTGAAGTCTCCTTAAATGGTGTAAGACTGGTCCCAGTGGCTGACAACCAACAAGGTCAAACACAGGTGCTGTTTCCTTCTAAAGTGTGGTTTATATCATGTTCTCCACTGTTAGAGACTCACTCAACTTTTCCAACTGCAAGAACAGACAAACAAAGAAGGATGCAGACATTTTAAAATGAATGTGGTCTGACAGCCATAATAAGACCATAAACAGAGGGATTACCAAAGCCAATTAAGACCAAACCTCAATCTCTGTATCCGCACATTCTCTAGCTGCTTTGTGGCACCCTGTGATTCACATGGGAAACATTTATTGCACAAATATATCTCGGCCAGCGGTTTCCCCTTTCCCTGATGCGAACACAAACATAATTATAAAGTTAATAATAAAAACACCATTTAGAACATGAAAATGCTCAGTTTACTGTACTGCAGTCATGCTTGATAATCATAGATCTACTCAAACTTTGCTTCAAATGTTACAGCAGATTTTTCACATTTGTAAAAGTATTTTTTTGGTATGTAACAAAGCACTATAGATGAAAACAAAACACTTTATACACTAATTTTAGCAAAACTGGTCGGTGTCATATCCACTTAGTTCTGAGCAGGTCTAGGTAGGTTTCTTCCTCTCTACAGGGTAGGATTTGACAGGTTTTCTACATCTACTCCTCATCAGTGGAGCTTTACAAGGAGCTGCAGGCTGCAGCCAGAAGGAAGGCATCAACACAATTACAAAAATCACTTCTGACTGTTGAAAACTGGTGAAACACATGGGGATTTAAACTGTCAGTGGATAAAACAAAAATTGTGTTTTTCATTTAAAAAGAAAAAGTGAATAATGATGCTACACATAAATTGCACTGCTCCATAAAATAAAGGAGACACATACACTCAGCAATATAACAAATTAATTCTATGCAATCAAACTATCCACTTAGAAGGCGACACTGATTGACAAACAGTTCACATCCTGTTATACAAATAAAAAGACAGCAGGTGGAAATTACCAGCAATTAGCAAGACACAATCTATAAAAGAGTGGTGCTAAAGGCCGGGACCCCAGACCACTTCCCAGTACTTCTGCTTTCTAGCTGATGTTTTGTCACTTTTGTACGGAAGAGGATTAGGGCCACTGAAAAAATAAAATAAAGTTAACTGATTTTAAAATTTTATTTCAGTTTAATATGGGGAAAAAAGTTGAAATTCTGAGAAAAAAGTCAGAATTCTATAATTAAAGTCAGAATTCTGAGAAAAAAGTCTGAATTCTGTCTTTTATCCCACAGGAAACTTTTATTTCAGTTTCATATGGGAAAAAAAGTCAGAATTCTGAGATTAAAGTCAGATTTCTGAGAAAAAAGTCAGAATTCTGAGAAAAAAGGCAGAATTCTGACTTTTTTCCCATATGAAACTTTTATTTCAGTTTCATATGGGAAAAAAAGTCAGTATTCAGAGATTAAAGTCAGATTTTTGAGAAAAAAGTCAGAATTCTGACTTTTTTCCATATTAAACTGATATAAAATGTAAAAATCCCTTTTTTTTCCTAGAGGCCCTAATCCTCTTCCGTACTTTTGAATGTTGGCGATGCTTTTACACTCGTGGAAGCATGAGATGGATTCTACAACCCACCAAGTGGCTCAGTAAGTTCAGCTCATCCAGGACTGAGCCGTCAGGTTGTTGTTTTTAGGATAGATTTTAAAATTTTATTGTTTGTTTTTAAAGCTCTTAATGGTCTAGCCCCCCAGTATTTGACTGAGCTTCTCCAAATTCATGCCCCGGCCAGAACACTGAGATCCTCTAATCAGCTGCTACTGGCGATGCCTAAAACCAGACTCAAAAC
>NW_015150914.1:390559-392707 GCF_000732505.1 Cyprinodon variegatus | reverse complement strand
CACAATGTTTATGTCAGAAAATGAAATCCAATAAGATGTAACAGAATCAAACCTGCTATATCTATGGAACAATCCTTTCCTGCAGCATCTGGTCTTACGTAACTCCTCATGCCGGATGCATACTGAAGTTTGCTGCAGCCCTTTAAATGTTCTTTGACCTGCTACATCTGACTCCACTCAACATATTTCCTCCACACAATTAAAATGCTTTTTTTTTATTGGGACATTTTGAGGGCTCCACCTTATCACAGTCATCCTCCTTGAAGCAATAACATCCAAGTCTAAAATCAAACCCTGGGGTTTTCTGAATGGACTCTGCATTTTCTCCAACCTGCATTCATAGGTTCTCTCCAGGTACTCCTGCTTCCTCTCACACTCACCTAAATTGGTCTTTCCAAATTACCCTTAGGAGATATAGATAGAAAGAGATAGAGGAGACATAAATAATTTTATAAAAGTTGCAAAAATAATAAAAGATATGAATATAAATATGAGTTGGTGCTGTACGTGTTAAAAATAAGATAAAAATGTTCCTTCTAAGTTTGATTAAATGAAAGTATGAGGGACCCATTGGAGGGGTCAGTGCATTCAATGCTTTAATCCAGATGAGGTAACAGTGAGGTAATGCATTTTATTACTCTTATGTGGCCTCTCACACAAAACAATTGCACGAACGCAATCACACACACCATGCGGTTACGTAGCTCTGATGATTGTTTGGAGAGTCTTTTTACTCCAACAGCCTGGGAAAGTTTTTTTTTTTTTTTTTTAACAGCTGCAGTAAGAAAAAACAACAGCACTGAAATGTGCATAAATTACTTTAAACCGCTAAAATCAACAGATTTACTGCAGATTTCTTTCACGTCTTCACTCCTGCTGTCTAAAAAGAGCCTCTGTTAATGTTACGTGTAAAACATTCAAGCACAAGCTGCGTCCAGAGAGAGCGTTTTACCTGCGTTTAGGGCGTCTTGGTATCAGCGTTGAATCTGAGGCCTCTGTCTCTGCCTGTGCTGTGAATTGAGAACCCATATAGAAATGTCTCTGTGTGTGAATGAAGGGTTTTGGTTTGGTGACCACAGCTGCTGCTGCAAACAGGCAACAGAAACAGGACACTTCCCAGCTGGATCTTAGCCCTGACCTGCACACACACACACACACACACACACACACACAATCTGAGCTGTCAGGATAAAACCTCGGAGCTGGGGAACTGCATACATGCCACCCTGTTCCTGCCCTCATCCAAATGCATCCCCCCGTACTGCTGGAAGAGGCAAACTCTATGGGAGAAAGGAGCGCACTGTTTAGGTCATGATGTGTAATAAAGAACGTCACCCATACATGCATACAGGTAACTGAACTTAAATATGAAAAGAAAAGAAATGAAGATAAACTGCAAAAGGACATCAAGAAACATTCAAAGTGCTATTAGGCAATATCTTATTTAATTTACAAAATCACCAGAAGATAAAATACGTCTTTAAGGTTGTGTTACAGACTCTCTATTGGATTTAGGTCTAGGGACTGACTAACCTTTTCTATATTTTTTTCTAAACCATCCAGAATGACACTGATGTGCTTTCAGTCATTTTCATCTGTTATTTTAATCTGAAAAAGAAAGAAAAGAAAATCAGAAAAATTTAATTGATACAATTACTTTAGTCTTTGGCGCTCAGACCTTTGCAGGAAAAATTAACGCTGAATTGTTGCTTTGATTTCCATGAACAGGAGTAAAGAACGGGGATGTTCCCCCCCCCAGGCGTGAAAGTGGTGGTTGAGTGCAGAGGATGTAGTTCAGTCAATAAAAAAAAAAAAAACAAGTTGGTCTGCTTTATGGGGAGATCCAGTGGACTGAGTGAGCTGATACCAGTGCTTCACTAAAGGGACCTGGAAGATGGAAGTCCAGCTTGAATAATGATGAGCAAGCATGAAGCAACAGTGGAGAGGAAAAACTCTCCTTGGTGAAGAAACCTCTGGCAGAACCATGGCGGTTTTCTGCCAGTCCAGTTGAGATGAGACAGGAAACGCAGTAAGATGCGCACTTTCATCTGGTTTGGTCTGCCGGCTTCCGTAGCGTCATGAACGCGCTTTCAGGAAATCCTATACACTACTGTTTATGCTCTAAAAACATTCTAAATGACTTCGTTT
>NW_015150914.1:388972-389779 GCF_000732505.1 Cyprinodon variegatus | reverse complement strand
CCTGTTTTCCTTTCGCGTGAAATTTGAAATGAAAATTGAAAAGAAATTGTTATTAACCCTTTATAAGTCTAGAAGCACTAGATCTATATTCAGCCATTCAGCAGAGAGATCCTGCTACATGGCTGTACATCTTATTTTGGCATTTGACCAATTAGACGAGCCCTTGATTGATATATTTCCTATTGTAAATTAAGTTGGAAAGCTAATTGAAAAGTTAAAAAGTTAAATAAGCCTAGTTAGTTATATTTTGGGTTAATAAACTAAAAAATTGGACCCAAAAGAATGTGTTTCTTTCACTCTCAGAGTATTTTTTATGAATTTCTTATAGAAGCAGTTTTGTTATTTTTCTTAATATATTCGAGCAAGTTGGCGTTTGTTGTTATTACATTGACATTCATTCTTGCCATCAAAGTATCCATATTTTTGTAATGTTACAAAGGTTACAAGGTCTTAATCTGGGTTCCAATAAGATTATTGGCTTGAAAAGTTGATGTTCAAAGTATTTCACTGAGTGCCCTATAAAGGGTTAAGTAAAGAATTTTTTTCTGAAATGGGATCAATTTCTGCTTTGTGCGTCTTTGTCAGGATACCAGTTTTTGTGTTCGTCTGTTTGTCTTGTCTTTTGTGTTTCTCCCTTCCACCACCAGGAGGCGCCTGGCTCCGGTTTGCCTCCTCACACACCTGCCACCTGTTGCTTCATCACCAGACTGCTCTTAAGCTGCTGGTTGCCACTACTTCGACGCCAGAGTGTTTGCCAGTTGGGGTACTCTAGTCAAGCCTTGTTAATGCTGAGTCTAATCTGAGTTT
>NW_015150914.1:384631-386266 GCF_000732505.1 Cyprinodon variegatus | reverse complement strand
TTCGTATGGATGAGAGGCTGGTTTGGTGAAAAATATGTGCTTTTAGGCCAGGGTTTGACTTCGTGTGGACGGGGCCTGAGAAACAAACAGACAGAGAGTCAGACAGCGGATGATAGACAGAGAGCGTTAGGGAGGCTGAGGGTCACAGCTGAGAGTTCAGACCGACACATCATACAGAAGGACTGCCCTCTCTGTGGCCTCTGCAGGAGCAGCAGCCATAAACCCACATTTTACCTTTCATCCCCCCCATTCTCTGCCCTACCTGTTAACCTGTGACCCCGCACACACAATCTCCTGCATCCTGACCTTTGGCCTTTCTCCCTTGGAGGTCATGGTCAGTGTCCTGTTATTCATCACTCTCCAAACTCTGTTTCTTTAACTTTTCCTTCGCACAATACAAGAAATGATGACCTGCGTGCATTTCCCAACAACCGGGTTGCTAAACTAAATCAAGCACTGCAAGCTGCTGGGAAATGATCAACAAAACATAGCAGGAAGATGAGCCTGAGAGGGATGGCTGATGTGCTGCTTGTGTTTGTAATCTCAGCAGAGATTGAAACCAGATGTCAGGATGAGGAGCACCGGGAGGCAGGAGGAGGAGGCCTTAAAGGAGAGAAGGTAGATGAAGGGCAGGGGAGAAGAAGAAAAACAGTGTGCAGCCCCTCACTGGTTTAGTTTTAAATCCCAAATGCCATCTGCAGAACTGCAGAACGAAATGGAGACTAAGTGCAGGAGTGAGAGCGTTTCACCAGACCTAATAAATCCTGGTTTTAATAATGTTGAGAGGGATTACTAACATTTTAAAATGCTTTAAAGAGTTTTCTTCACACCTTTCTTTATGTTATTGCCTCCTTTGCTTTTCTGTTCCGTTTATTTTGTTTTCTTTCCTTTAGTGTTTTTAGCTTCTTCCTCATTCTGCATTTTTTTTCTGCGTATAAGTCAACTGAAACCTCTTAAATACACCATAAAGGCCAATCTGACAAAAACAACATATTGCATGCTTAATAAGGCCTGGGAGTTCATTGACCTGCATTTAGCAGAATTATGAAAATCTGAGTTTTTCACACCAGTACAATGACCAAAAAGTGAACAACCCCATTTTACTTTGGTATGTGTAAAAAAAAAACACAGTGGGGTCACAATACTGGTGAAACATCCAAGGAAACATTTGGAAAGAATGGGACAAAACTTTGGATCAAATGTGCCTTATGACCTGATTTCTTATTGCACTGACTGCTGATCATGCTTTTAAGATTTTTTATTTATTTCACATATCTAAACACGGTGCTTTTTAACACGACTTCATCTACAGTGATTACATTTGTTAAAGAAAAACAGCAATCAATACGGTGGGCAGGCTGCTTTTCTCCCACTTAGCAATACATGGTGGTGGCAGCATTGTTCTATAGACCTATTTCCACTACCTTCTGAAAACCGATCCATACCCAGCTCGGTTCCTTACGGCCATTTACACGCCACGCTAGCATGGTTCCTTGCCTCCTAGTGGCGATCCATGGTACTACCGCTTTCTATAGGGAAACAAGCAAATGACGCGGCGGTGCATTCAGGACGTTTGCCCAGAGTCGGGCGAAGAAGGCAGCCCTGGTAAATTTACCACACAAAGTCGGCTTTTGG
>NW_015150914.1:376127-382816 GCF_000732505.1 Cyprinodon variegatus | reverse complement strand
CTTTGAATCAATCTGACTGGATGATCTGCTGAACTTGAAAGTGCCTTAAGATGACATGATGTGAATTGGAGCTATAGAAATAAACTGAATAGAATTGAATAAAATGCTTCTTTTACTGTTAATCAGGGACACTTCCTGAGAAGTGAGCCCGGTTGGTAAGCAGCTACCTTCTGTAACTCTAAGCAATTTCTTTGATCTGAGTAAGATTATAATTTCTGTCTAAATGGACAATTAACATATATAACATACTGTATGAAGCGTTATTTAAAGAGTTTGTCGCGAATGTTTTCTTTTCAGAAAAACAAACCAGAGAGAGAAATCTTCAAGCTGTAGACACAGAGCTTATCTTTAGCAGTTTCAAAAGGGTAGTGGAAATGGAACTAAAGTGAGGATTTGCTTCAGCAATAACAGAAGGCTTATCAGATTGTATTAGATTGATCAGACAAAATACAAAATCCAACAGAATTCATACATGAAGGGCTTAGTAAAGAAAAAAAATCTATATTTTCTAATATGGCACATTTGAAAAAAATGAAAGCATTGCTATATTTTCCTGTGTAAGAACAAAGTTTATTAGACATTTCTAAGGAAAGTTTAATGTGTATCATTGAATGAGAAGATTGTTAAATGTTGATTTAGTTTATTTTGTGCATTCATCTTTAGCTGTCAGACAGGCTCCAGTGTTTGTAAATCTGAAACTGCTTGTTTGCTGGAAACGTATCTTCAACTCATCACATCTGAATTAATAGCAAAACAGATTCTGGTCGAAGAAAAACTTTTTCAATGTTATTGAACTAAATTAGGAAGAGGAAATAGAAACATCAACAACAGCCCCTCACAAGCCGTTTGTCTTCTTGTTTTATGTCACACAGCCGAAGGTTTTCCCAGCTGAACTTTTCTCCTTCTGCTTCTGCTATTTCATGCATTTCAGTCACATAAATTCTTATGTTCTCCTTTAGTTTACAGTAATTAAACCGATGTCAATCATGTCAACAGTAATTATGTCACTAAAAGTAGAACCAGTGATGCCCCAGATGATGAGAGAAACAACAGGGCTCCTCAAACACTGAATACCAGCCAGTCAGAAGCGTCTGCAGAGCTGCAGGCATTCTCTCTCAATTAGGCATCAACCTCTTCAGCCAGGGAAGGCAATAAAGACATCCCAGCTATTGTCTGTCTGTGAAACCATAAAACATCCACTGACAACAATTGTTTAGACTTTCAAAGGAGTCGTTATCATGCTGCAGCCCAGGCCTTGAAAAGACAACAAGCAACCATCCGGCTGAGCACTCTTTACTGCTCTGGGCCTTAACTCTGATTTCTAAAGTGGTGCTGCAGTGGGAGTGGGTATCAAGTGAAAGTAGCCTCCTTCTGTTCTTCCAGTGTTGAGCTGTTCACATTCATAAGGGGTAAAGAGATTAAAACTGAGGTCGCGTCACTTCCTGTTACTCATATCTGACTTGTGTTGAGTAATTTTGTGGATAATAGTGAAAGGAAATAAAGGCCATGTTAAAAAAACCGCAAGTGTGAGACCCCTTTGCTCAGCTGTCTGTCTCTCTTTTCATAAATGTGTAGGAAGTTTTGGACCACCGCAGAGCTAAAAGTATTGTTTTTATGTTATGAGAGAGGCGTCATTTGGCTCGGTACTACAGCCGGTTCGTAGGCTAAGGCTGCAGTCATCAATGCAGCTGTCCAGGGTTAGTTTCCAAGCTCTAGAAAATGTACTGCATGTCTTTCTCTGCTCTCTCTGCCCTGCTTCCTGTCCAACTACCGGTGGATAAAAGCAGTTAATGCAAAAACATACTTTTAGGTATCGGCATTTAGTATCATATTAAATTGGGTTGCAGGTTCATTGCAAAAACCTTTAATAACCTCCTGAAGAGTTAAGGATGTGAAAGCAGAAAGTCAAACTATGTGTGGGTGAAAATCTTTTATTTTGCCTAAAGTTAGAATAGCATTGTGAAAAGTAAAGGGTTTAGTAATGGATTTAAGACACAAGAAAAATGCGCTGTCACTGGGAATCCCGTTCAACAGCAGCCTCTGGCCCGGTCGCCTCTTTGCGTTTTTTTTCAAACTGCCGGCAAACCAGAATAATAAAATCGAACAGGTTTATAAATTTTAAGTTAATTTACGGGTTAATAAACTGTCTCCCTGCCAGCTCCCAGATCTTCAGCAGCTGCTGCTTCTGAAGCGTGTCAGATGCTCAGAAGCTCATGAGGCTATGCTCTCGTTGCTCAAAACGCGCTGCAGGACCTTTTGCTGCGCTTTCATGCGCGTCAACCATTGATTTTGCTGTAAACTGGCTGCAGCATGTAAAGGTAGCATTATTGGTCAAAGTAGGACACTGGTTACCTTTAGCTCTGTGGTGAGTTCAGAGTGGGCTCTGGTAAAATGTGTTTTTTTTTAACTGTCTGTGTTCTATAATTAAACCTGTCGATGCAGATGGGGGGGTTTTTGCACTTCAAATGGAAAAGTGACTGAACTTACAGGGCTTTCTTAGTCATAGTGATCATTTAAAGTGTTTCAGCCTTCAGCCACAATGGCCCAGTTGCTCCCACACACACACACACACACATTCATGCCACTTTATGCAGATCTGAGGGTAATTCAGGTAACATTCCCTTTAAAGCTGCAAGGGGTATATTCACATGAAGCTGCAGAGGAATTTCATATCGAATCCATTACAATCCATCCAAATAATCCACATCATTTCAAATTATTACCTAAAAGCAAATTCTACAGAAGATTAAATTATTAAAATAAAGTTTGTCTTAATTTGTGAAGGATTCATCTTTAAGCATGCACTGAATCAATAAACCTGGGACAATTTGATAAAGTGAAAGAATGAAGCTTAACTATGCATATAAACAAACTTCCACACATATTCTGACTCAAAAGCTTGAGCACCTCAGAAAACATTTTATCATTCCAGCTGTTATTTCCCTCCAAATAAAACCTACTCATTCAACAAGTGAATCACAAGGGTTACAGTAAATGCAGTAATCCGTCAAATTAAAGTCATCAAACCTAGAACATGCGTTACGCAGTAAGTAAATTCCTGGGAGCTAACATCACAGCCTTATGAGCGCGATGGATGGACCGAATATCGGGTCGTGGTACTCGGCTCATTGTCAGCGAGAAAGATGGACGGTCCCCGAGTGCTGACCTCACATTTGGCTCCCAGCAGAATGACACAACAGATATGAAAATGTTGCACAGAGACACACTTACAAGGCTGGACACTAAATCACCGACATCTGGAGAAGAGCTAGAGGAGAGAAGCTGAGTTCTGGCTCCCTATAACTTATAACCCAGGGTTCTGCCTGGCAGGGTTTCAGTTCAGCACTGAGAAGGTGATGGCTTGATGTGAATTTGGCAGAATATGAGTATCTACTCTGGCAACCAAAGAAGAATGCTTGGTCACACTGCAAAAAATCTAAATCTAAAGAATAAGTGCATTTTTCTTTAATTGAAGAGTAAGTGAAAAACTTTGTCAATGGAATAAGACAATTTCAAACAATTGCATTGTCTTATTTCAAGTGCATATTANCATCCATCCATCCATCCATCCATCCATCCATCCATCCATCCATCCATCCATCCATCCATCCATCCAGGCCCGTTCAAAGATACTCCCTCCAGCGTGTCCTGGTCCTTCCAGCAGTCCTCCTCCCAATGGGACATGCCTGGAACACCTCCCAAGGGAGGCGACCAGGAGGCATCCTGAACAGATGCCTCAGCTGGCTCCTTTCAACATGGAGGAGCAACGACTCTACTCCGAGCTCCTCCTGGGTAACTGAGCTCCTCACCCCATCTGGAAGGGTGCGCCCAGCCGCCCTGCGAAGGAAACTCATTTCGGCCGCTTGTATTCGCGATCCTGTCCTTTTAGTCATTACCCAGATCTCATGACCACAGGTGAGGGCAGGAATGTAAATCGATGGGTAAAACGAGAGCTTTGCCCCCGACTCAGCTCCTTCTTCACCACAACGGTCCGATGCAGCGACCTCATGACTGCCAACGCCGCACTAATCCGTTTATCGATCTCACGCTCCATCCGTCCCTCATTAATGAACACTTTCGACATGGACTGTCCACCGATCTGATAAGGGGAGTCCATCTTTACCCCATGACCAGAATGAAAAGAGGAAGGTAGCATGTACGCTTCTTAGACCTAAAAAAGTCACTGAAGAGCTGAGAAATGCAGAAGCTTCCGGTTCAATTAAATAAGGCGTGAAATCACGTGGCCTTTTCCAGCATTTAGGATGTGGTGTACCAAATGACACGTAGTACCTTTAATATATGCTTTCATTTCTTAGGCAATTATTCTTTAAGGTGCCGTCTATTTTATTTAGAGAACTTTAGAATTCCTTAAGAATTATGTTATAGGAAGTCTGTATCATAAGTTTAGACTCTTATACACCAACTTCAAATGTCAGATTTGCATAATGCTACTTTCAGAATGTACGCAGCAGGAGCAGCAAAGACGCGCGTGCTGCTTCATTTTTGATGCTTGTACAAGTTTAGTTCTGACGCGCTGCTGAAGCGTCATTGCTGCTCTAGCTGCAGGGTGAAAAAGTGGGTCTGATGCGTGTTGGGCGGAGCTTCCTTATCCTTTCTTTGCCAGGAACAATGGCGGATGAAATCAAGAGAGTTGCTTGGCTTATTTTAATGAATAATGCTACGTTCAGACCGCAAGCGCTGGATGCAGCAAAAAAGCATCTGCTGCTTCATTTCTTGTCCACATTAAGGTCAGACGTCCAGTAAAGTGAGTCCAGATGCTTCTGCTGCTCCTGTGTTCAATGCCAGAGAGCAGCTTTGCTATATTAGCTGTGATCAGCGGGTAAAAAATAGTTTGAATATGTTTTTAAAGTGAGAAAGTCCTCCTGAAAACTTCATCTCTGCAGTCATTTCATCCAGATTTCCCCTTCATACCGGCGGTGCACTGTCACTGGGAATCCCGTTCAACAGCAGCCTCTGGGTGAAAGACGTTTTTCACGTACGTAATTCAAACTGCAGGCACCAGAATAACAAAATCAAACATATTTTGCCAACAGATTTCTAAATTTTAAGTTAATTTAGTCGTTGATAAACTGTCTCCCTGCCAGCTCCCAGATCAGCTTCTCTGATTGGTTGATGGGGCGCTCCAAGCAGCAAAAGTTAAATATTTCCAACTTCAGCAGCTGCTGCTTCTGAAGCTTGTCAGATGCTCAGAAGCTCATGAGGCTATGGTCTCGTTGCTCAAAACGCGCTGCAGGACCTTTTGCTGCGCTTTCATGCACGTCAACCATTGATTTTGCTGTAAACTGGCTGCAGCATGTGAAGGTAGCATTATTGGTCAAAGTAGGACACTGGTTACCTTTAGCTCTGTGGTGAGTTCAGAGTGGGCTCTGGTAAAATGTGTTTTTTTTAACTGTCTGTGTTCTATAATTAAACCTGTCGATGCAGATGTGGGGTTTTTGCACTTCAAATGGAAAAGTGACTGAACTTACAGGGCTTTCTTAGTCATAGTGATCATTTAAAGTGTTTCAGCCTTCAGCCACAATGGCCCAGTTGCTCCCACACACACACACACACACATTCATGCCACTTTATGCAGATCTGAGGGTAATTCAGGTAACATTCCCTTTAAAGCTGCAAGGGGTATATTCACATGAAGCTGCAGAGGAATTTCATATCGAATCCATTACAATCCATCCAAATAATCCACATCATTTCAAATTATTACCTAAAAGCAAATTCTACAGAAGATTAAATTATTAAAATAAAGTTTGTCTTAATTTGTGAAGGATTCATCTTTAAGCATGCACTGAATCAATAAACCTGGGACAATTTGATAAAGTGAAAGAATGAAGCTTAACTATGCATATAAACAAACTTCCACACATATTCTGACTCAAAAGCTTGAGCACCTCAGAAAACATTTTATCATTCCAGCTGTTATTTCCCTCCAAATAAAACCTACTCATTCAACAAGTGAATCACAAGGGTTACAGTAAATGCAGTAATCCGTCAAATTAAAGTCATCAAACCTAGAACATGCGTTACGCAGTAAGTAAATTCCTGGGAGCTAACATCACAGCCTTATGAGCGCGATGGATGGACCGAATATCGGGTCGTGGTACTCGGCTCATTGTCAGCGAGAAAGATGGACGGTCCCCGAGTGCTGACCTCACATTTGGCTCCCAGCAGAATGACACAACAGATATGAAAATGTTGCACAGAGACACACTTACAAGGCTGGACACTAAATCACCGACATCTGGAGAAGAGCTAGAGGAGAGAAGCTGAGTTCTGGCTCCCTATAACTTATAACCCAGGGTTCTGCCTGGCAGGGTTTCAGTTCAGCACTGAGAAGGTGATGGCTTGATGTGAATTTGGCAGAATATGAGTATCTACTCTGGCAACCAAAGAAGAATGCTTGGTCACACTGCAAAAAATCTAAATCTAAAGAATAAGTGCATTTTTCTTTAATTGAAGAGTAAGTGAAAAACTTTGTCAATGGAATAAGACAATTTCAAACAATTGCATTGTCTTATTTCAAGTGCATATTACCTAATTATCTTATTTTAAGCCGATGAAGATTCTCAGTCATCCAGGTCATAGTGTCATGGACCGAGGACAGATGGACCCAGTACTCAAGGAGAGACAGTCAGTAGGAAAGTTCAAACGTTTATTACATTAAAAAAAAC
>NW_015150914.1:370920-372480 GCF_000732505.1 Cyprinodon variegatus | reverse complement strand
GATGAGTCCTTAAGAATGCTGCCGGCTTGATGTAGGCAGCGTTTCTTCTGGATATGCTCAATGGTGGGTAGTGGAGTTCCAGTGATGCGCTGGGCGGCTTTCGCCACCCGCTGCAGTGCCTTGCGCTCTGCAACAGAACAGCTTCCGTACCACACTGTTACACAGTTGGTTAGGATGCTTTCTATTGCACAGCGATAGAAGTTCACCAGGATAGTTGAGGGGAGCTGATTCTTCCTCAGTGTTCTCAGGAAGAAGAGGCGCTGATGAGCCTTCTTGACCAGGCAGGAGGTGTTGGTTGACCAGGACATGTTCGCTCAGATGTGGGTCCCCAGAAACTTGATACCAGAGACACATTCAACAGCTATTCCATTGATGTGGATGGTGTCGTTGGTGCCTGTTGAATCTTTTCTGAAGTCCATGATGAGCTCCTTTGTTTTGGTGGTGTTGAGGACGTGGTTATTTTCAGTGCACCATGTGGCCAAGTGCTCGATCTCCCCCCTATAGGCAGTCTCATCGTTGTTGCTGATGAGACCAATCACCGTGGTGTCGTCCGCAAACTTGATGATGGAATTAGTCGTGTACCCAGGCTTGCAGTCGTGGGTGAAGAGTGAGTAGAGAAACGGGCTTAGCACACAGCCCTGTGGTACACCAGTGTTGAGTGTGATGGACGTGGAGCAGTTGGAGCCTGATCGGACATTCTGGGGTCTGTTGGTCAGAAAGTCCAGAATCCAGTTGCACATGGAGGTGTTGATGCCCAGATCTCGAAGTTTGGCTAATAACGTCGCCGGAATGACAGCACTGAATGCTGAGCTAAAGTCAACAAACAGTATGCGTGCATAAGTATTCTGCAGGGGAGATTATTTGTCCCCTGCATGTAAGTGGGGGGTTGAAATGATAGTGGGAAGGAAACAACTATATCGCTGCATTGTAGGTCCACATCCTCTGTTTAAGGTTGGTTATTCTTCCTTAATATAAATGGCTTCCTTCACGCCCCTTTCAAACCACCTGTCTTCTTTGTCCAAAATGTGAACATTCTGGTCCTCAAATGAGTGTCCTTTGTCCATAAGGTGCAAGTGGACAGCAGAGTCCTGTCCAGAGTTTTCTGATGCAGTGAATTAGGCTGCATGAATACAGGGTTTATGGGCTGGTCCACACCACCTAGATCTTAACCTTAAACTCAGTACAGTAGAGATGATGTCCAACTTCCAGAGAACACTTTGGATCACTTCCAGCTCCAGGAAGCTACCCTTTTTCATGACCTAAGCTGGTTGTCACAGATCAGTATAAGGAATTATCTTTGGTGAATTAAAATGCACAACCTTCTTCAGGAGCCGATGGTCATCTATTATAGATTCTCAATACAGTCATTTTTCAGTTAGTCCAATGTTCACCTATCTGTGCAGTTTGACCCATCCACATTGTGGGAAACATCCAAACCACAGAAAAGTATTAAAGTCTACAGAGAGAATCATTAGAGCTGATCTTACAGTCATCCAGGACCTAGACGTGTCTCTCTGTTGAACAATTAACAGTCAAAAGCCGCTATCCCACATTGACGAT
>NW_015150914.1:368100-370399 GCF_000732505.1 Cyprinodon variegatus | reverse complement strand
TCTCATTTCCTAAACAACCATGTGGAAAGACATCTCCCGTAGTCGTGGAAAAGATGTTAGTCTGTTTAAGAAGGGTGAAATCATTGGCCTTCATCAAGCAGAGAAAACATCTACTGTAAAGAGATTGCACAACTACTAAAATTGGGTTAAGAACTGTCCAACGCATTATTAAAAACTGGAAGGATAGTGGGGACCCATCATCTTTAAGGAAGAAATGTGGCCGGAAAAAAATCCTGAATGATGGTGATCGGCGATCACTTAAACGTGTGGTGAGATCAAATGGAAGGAAAACAACAGTAGAACTCAGGGCTGTTTAATACTGAAAGTAAGAGCATTTCCACAGCACAATGCGAAGGGAACTCAAGGGATTGGGACTGAACAGCCGTGTAGCCGTAAGAAAACCACTAATCAGTGAAAAAAAGGCTTCAATTTGCTACTGAGCATAAAGATTGAACTGTGGAGCAATGGAAGAAGGTCATGTGGTCTGATGAGTCCAGATTGACCCTGTTCCAGAGTGATGGGCCAATCAGGGTAAGAAGAGAGGCAGGTGAAGTGATGCACCCACCATGCCTAGTGCCTACTGTACAAGCCTGTGGGGGCGGGGTTATGATCTGAGGTTGCTGCAGTTGCTCAGGTCTAGGTTCAGCAACAGGATGTGCTCAAAGAATGAGGTCAACTGACTACCTGAATATACTAAATGACCAGGTTATTCCATCAATGGACTTTTTCTTCCCTGATGGCACAGGCATATTGCAAGATGACAATGCAAGGATTCGGGCTCAAATTGTGAAAGATATATATATGTATATTTTAAACATTATATGTCTTGATTTTTAGATTTTACTCTTTAGATGTGAAGTTTTCTGGATTTAGACCTATTATTTGCTTCTGATGAATGTTTGTTTCAATGTATCCTTTCTTTCCTGGACGTCTGCTGAAGTTTTTTGTCAAACATTTTTATCATAATGAAATCAGGCTGCCTGAGCCTTTACTGATACTCTGTGCTCCTGTTATTTTTAATCCACCAATACAGATCATACCATCAATGCATTCAAATTATAAAATTACATTTAATTGTTTTAGTACCCCCTCATTTATAGGTCATGATTGGTTAAGTTAACTACCGTAGATGTGTTGCATGGAAACATAACTCTATCAAAAATGTATCAAATCTCATAAACTGTAATCAGCTTTTTCTACTCAGACATTTTCCCTGTGAGGGTTAAGCTCTGCTTACTTAGAGGACAGAACATTTCACTTCACAGTAACTCCAATATCCTCTGAATAGATAAATTAAACCTTTCAAGTGGAACGGAGGAAATAGGTTAATCCTTTCCTTCCCTTTCCGTCACAATAAACAGACACTTCATGTCTGGCATCATTTTACTCCGGATTGAGGTTTGAATCAAGCAACAAAATGTGTTGTAATCTCTGAGACAAAGAGTTGGTGTTAATCTCTGACTGTAATCCTCTTGCTGTTTACGGATGTGCTTACAATGAGCATCATCCATCGCTGTGCTACGCTTCTAATAATCACAATGTGGATTTAGAGAATCCGGGTCACTTTAACCAATGAATCCTCTTCTATTCATAAAAAAACATTTTTAAATGTCTCTGTTTAGTTGATTATTGCATTATTTATTTTATTTTACAGGCCGATACATAAAATAAAAAAGCAGCATTAATCTATCCTTCTATTTTTATTATTTGGAGCTCTTTATTTGGGATTCACGATGTAAATGGAAAAGCAAAGGCCATCATCATTCCACCCCCCCGTCTTTCTTTCATACACACCAGTTTCTTTTTATATCTCCTGTATGTCCTGTGGGTGGCTCATATTATGTCTACACATTTCATCTGTGCTAAAAGCTATCAAAACAGACACTGACACAATGTAAATACTTGACTGCTGTTAGTCTCTGCTCTCATTTCTGCTCTCCCTCCCTGGGCTCAGTGTGAGTCCCCAGGCTGGATCCTGGCTTCGCTTCCTGGATTCTGCTGCAGAAGAAAGACCCCCTTAGAGCTCAGGGCCTCCTCTTTGGTCTCCTAGTGGTGCCACCCTCAGCTCCAGTGATCTTGCAGTTTTTCTGTAACAGTAATCCAAAATTATCCATAAAAGCTCATTCACTGTCAGGTGATGCTTTTTATAACATCTGTGTCACAGGGGCATTCCGCTTCAGGCTTTTGAACAACAAGTTAATTGCGGATATTCTCATTTGGGATCTACACTCACCGGCCACTTTATTAGGTACACCTGTCCAACTGCTCGTTAACACCTAATTTCTAAGCAGCCAATCAC
>NW_015150914.1:363055-365735 GCF_000732505.1 Cyprinodon variegatus | reverse complement strand
CTCATCAGCTCGTTAGCCCTCCCTTTGTCTCTGTCAGCTATATACCGCAACCAACCCTGACAGCTTCTAGACCTCACTGAGGGATGGGGGGGACTCCATTAGTAAGGGGTATGCAAGTGATCGAAAACCCTAACTTGCCTTATTAAGGCTTAAATGCTGGAATTTGAAATTTTATTTTCGGATCCTATTTCTTAATGGAAATTATAAATATCTTTAATAATCATACATTTAAAAAGATTATTTAATTCCTTTTTCAACTTGCATTTTTAAATTCTCTTTGAAATGACCTTTTCTTTAGCTTAATTTGCTACATTTATCTTTTTTTTAACCTTTCTGCTCTCAGAGCACACTGGAAAGCAGCTTAACCAATCACAGAGGCTCCTCAGATGTAACCAGCTCCCCCATTGGTCATTTCGGTTAACCAACTGTGGCAGTTTGACCAATGAGAGAGAACAGCAAATATTTGGAAGTAGATCCTCTATTCAAATAATTCAACACGTTCAAATAATATGTGAGTCCAAACCTTTACTGCATGCCGACACTGAGAGATATGGAGGAGGGAGCATCCTACTTTTGGGATGTTTTTGGACCTAAGTGTGAGTGTGTGTGTGCTGGAGTTATTTTGCAAAGACGAATTCATCCAAAGAGATTTTAGATTTGCCTACAGATTTGCAAAAGTGGTAAAATAGTTTTGCTACCTCTTGGCCTGAGTAACTACAGTAGAGTTCAAATACAGAGACCTGCAGCTGCAATTACAATAAAACATGGAAAAAGGTTTTATCTGGGCTGAATATGAACGGATGTCACATTTTTAATAGATTTCTGAAAACAGTGGTTCTCTCTTGTTTTCAAATACCATATGTTTATCATAAAAAAATTGATTCTCACCTTATGAAATGTAAAGAAAATGTTATAAAGTACATTAGCAATAATGCTTTTAAAAGGTTTTGTAAATAAATCTGTGTCATAAACTTAAAACTAGTAAGTCTGAATTATTTTGCTTTGCAGGGAAAGTGCTACTAAGAAATGTGCTAACAATAGAAGAAAAGCTTTATTTTCATCCCCACCAGTGAATATTCTTTGACTTATTTAGGAAGATTTAATTTAAATCTTCTACCTTTGGGTTGTGGGATTTTTTTTTCAGTTCACAAATAAAGATGGAAAACATGAAACAAGCCAAGAAGACATTTTCGTCTCCATTATGAATGTTTTCACCCAAAAACAGGAGGTCTAGTTTGACCTTTTATAAAAGTCAGAACCCTAACATGGAGAAGGCAGGAAAGGATGAGTAATAAGAAAGGAGGGAGTGGATCGAACAGCATGTCATGGCTATAGACACACACCCAGAGCTCCAGAAGAGGGGTGCAGCAGTGTGTAATACCTTGGCTCTCTGTGGCGGCCCTCTGCCAGCTTCACTCTGCTCTCTTGCAGCCAAACAAGACCACAACATGGGCCTCTCTGCCTCAGCAGCAGGCCGTCTACTATTACAGCCACGCATGGCTGACCCCAGACCTACCAGCTGTTCGCCGGCACCGTAAATCTCTGCTAGGTTGTGTTTTCTCAACAGCTGACCTCAGATCAGCTGCAGCTAAAGACCAGCCACTCCAGCGGAGTTTCAGCGATAGTTATTAGTTCCTTTCCTTAAGAAAATGCTTTTGAACTCGTTTGCATTACTTGTGGCCTTTATGCATTTGAAGGACTTGCTGGATATTCTTCTGAAAGGCCGATTTTCGGGTTTTCCTTTAGGTTTCCTACATGTTTTTTTTTCAAAGCAATCTTTAAAACTATTGTGTTTTTTTTACAAAATAAATATTTATATTAGTTTCTATTTAAATATGTTTGGGTTTTTTTGTCCTTTGTTACCTTGGAAGCATCAGGCTGCTCCAAACTGAATAATCTGGTCAATCAGGAACAGCTAACCTCATTTTTTTTTTTTTTAAAAAAGGAATCAAAGTTTCTTATCCTCAAAGAAATCCTTCAACTCAGGGATCCAAACAGAGTCCTGGTTTCATTCTGATCTGTAGACAAAGATAAAGATTAAGGTTCTGGCAAAGAGGCCTGCTAATCTTGCAGATTGGAGCTCACAACCCAAGATTAACCCCTTAAAACACAAATGGAGAGATGCTGCTCTGGAATTATAAGGTTTTCATTGCTGATTTCTGAGAAATGCATAAGTAATTTTCAACATGCTCTTTGCATGTAAAAAGATTATCTAAATAAAAATGATATGTTGGTTTTAAATTTTATTTTCTTTTTGCTTCATTTTATTATTTATTTAGAGAGTCTTATTTTGAAATAAATTGGTCTGAATGAATTTTAGACTGAAATCTGACATGAGTATTAATAATTATAAAATTATTCATTATTGCGTCTCCTGCATTTTGTACGACACAAACACTTAACAACTTGCAGATGAAGTCTCTCCAACATCACATTTCAAACTCAGAAAGAAACAGATCGTAGCTCCCAGTACACAGCCTCTTATTGGAGCTTCTAGAACAATCTCCACTAATTTCTAGTAAAGATAACTCTGCTCAAACCATTCACCCTAGTTATTGGGCAAAGAGGGGCAGATTTAGGAAATTTGTGGCCCTAGGTAGAGACAGGTAGGGGGCCCTCTGAACTGCGAAGAAAACACTTAAAACAGCCTCATTCTCCATATATAGAAATGTTAATAGAA
>NW_015150914.1:360033-362335 GCF_000732505.1 Cyprinodon variegatus | reverse complement strand
CACACTTAAAATTATCAGCGTACTGATGGCATTTTAGCAAAAAGATTTTTATCCAAAACATAATTAATGTGCACAAATAAGGAAAAGTTGTATCAACCATACATGGAAAGAGTTTTATGGGGCCCCCAGGAACTTGGGGCCCTAGGCACCTGCCTATTATTGCCTAATGGTAAATTACCCCCTGAAGCCTAATAAATCTGAGTGCTAATAAAAGGCTGCCATTGTATAATCATTGTGGTTTGAGGACAATAGATGCAGTATGCATCTAAGATCATTCTATTTGTTTTAGTTCTAGCAAGATAAAAAAAAAAAGTCAAAATCCTTGTTTAACTCTTCTTTTGTTCACCTTTATCTCTCCCTAAAGAGTCCCACGTCTTCCAAAAATACATTTAAAGGTAAATAATGATGCAGGTTTGTAGATGAATGCAGCTTTAAACACTACATATTTTTGCATGACACTCAGATTATTTTATTGCTGCTGTGTTAAAAAAGAAAGTGTGAAGACAAGGAAACCACCTTCACCACATGAAACCAAAAAAAAATGTTCATAATGAGCTTTTTTATTTAAAAGCACATATCTTGGAGCTAAATACATTTAGCAAAACAAAACAGCATAACTACTCTTTTTTTTTTTTTTTTACAAAAAATGAGACAATACAAAAATACTAATATTGAGTTTCAATACAATTGAGAGTGTGTTTTTAATGCATATTACAAATGTAACTATTACAATCTACAATAGTTTATCTAAATACAAAAAAATAATAATCTGTCAATCGATGCTTTTAAAGCAGCATTTTGTAAAGAACACAGGTCTGTAATTATAGTGGATATACCTAAAACATGTTATACAATATTTTACAGAGTTTATTTTAGTGACCTATACATTATTTATATATTTATAAAAAAAGAGAGAAAGTGAGAACGGCTTGGTGAAATGAAAGGACGGACTATAAAAGAAATAAAGAGATGTGCAACATAGTGGTGTGTTGTTGGATGAGGGAATCTGGGTGGGCTGTAAAAAAAAAAAAGAAAAAAGAAAGGAGCTGCGCCTGTTAGTGATTACACAGGACTGCCTCTTAACATGCAGGCTGGACGATGTTCCTCAGCACAGAGTTAAATTATTAGATCCACAGTTTTCAGAACATTCATCTCGCGACACATAGTGGCACACGTGAAACACACACTTTGCACAGCTGACGGCATGCGTGTGTGTGGTTACGACTGTCACACACAGTACAGTTTAATGAAGAGGGAGCTCCTTTTCACAGGGCACAGCGCTGCTACACAAACATGATACAACAAAGAAGAACAGGAAACACAAACACGGAGAGATGAGCATCCACGGCCAATCACAGACTGGGCGAAAGCTCCTCCCTGCCAGCAGAAAGAGCTCAAATCATCCCTAAACTGCTAATCGTGGCTCATTACCCTCTGTCTGTGGTGACAGGCCACACCCCTTCCCCTCCGCCCACCTCTCAAGAATCCAGACAGGTGGCCCCCCCGACCCCTGACGGAGGCATGGCACAGCCACGCCTCTTCCACAGACATCGCCCCGCCACCTTCCCCGTTTCTACGTCTACTGCGCCGAGAGTCAACTGCGAAAAAGCTCGACACGCCGATCCTGAGGCGACACATTTAAGGCACTTTCCGAAACACTGATCTTTACAGACGTGTTTCAAAAAGGCGTCATTTAAGGTGGAACTGTTTTTTGTCTCAGTGTTCAAAGATGTTAATTTTCCTTCGCTAAACAGCTCAGGCAGCAAGTGGTGAGAACGGAAAATGACGTTAAAACAGTGCTTTAACTTCCAGATTTCTATGTTTTTCTGCTGCTAACTGTTGCAGTAGGATCCTTCCCTTAGATGAGGAAGCTGTTGTCCAATGGTTATCCAAGGCCACAGGGATTTGGGAGAGGAAGAAACCTCTCTCCCTCTCAGGAGGGAGAGGGGTGGGGGGGTGTGTTATAAATCAACTTTTTTTTTGTGCTTCGTCCTTCATGTGGTTATATTTCAGTCACGCCTCTATAACTCCAGTTTTGGCTCGCCAGCTCATCATCTCTCAGATTCGTCTCCGTTTGTGCTCAGACTGACAAACAGAGGGGCTCAAATGCTGATTAGTAGTTATGATTAGGAAAATAAGAAGTCTGGGTAGTGAATGTTGACTCTGCTGTGCAAATCTCAAACCTGACACCCTAGTCTACAAGGAGCGCCTCGCTGGGAGGAAGGGAGGATGACATTAATGAAGCAGCTACAGTGTCTTGTCGCTACATTCGATCGTCCGATTGGGGCGTTTGGGGTGGGGG
>NW_015150914.1:351236-359334 GCF_000732505.1 Cyprinodon variegatus | reverse complement strand
AGTAGAGGGGTGCAGATCTTTTTTTTTTTAGCGTTTTATTGTCATTACACTGTCACAAGTACAGAGCAACAAAATGAACTCTCTGCGTTTAACCCATCCCCTTGGGGATGCGGTGTGGGGTTAAGGGTCTGGCTCAGAGAGCCAGTCTGTTGATGTGGGGCTCGAGCTCAGAATCTCAGGACTATAAGCCCTAACCACTAGACTGCCACTCTCCAAAGCAGGCATTAGCATGAAGGGTCTTGCCTAAGGACCCACACTCCCCCTCCAGCTGTGATACAAACGCTACCTGTCTGCTTGCCTGGGTTCTTATAGTTTATTTATTTATTTATTTTTGCAGTGTGGGGTTAAGGGTCTGGCTCAAGGACCCTAAGTTGCAACCTGTCGGGCTCCGTTGGTCATTTGGTACTGGGCCGCACAGAATAATTTATCGACGATCAGAGTCTGAGTGATGTTTTATTTTGAAAAATATCAAAAATTGCTGTATTCTCTCCCAATTACATCAGTCGGTGCATCTGTGCCTCTTAACACTGGTTAAGCCTCATCCGTCCCCCCACCCTGGTCCGCGAAAATATTGTCTGACATATAGCGGTCCGTGGTGCAAAAAAGGTTGGGGACCGCTGCACTAGACCACCACCTGCCCAATACATACAATACAGCTATGGGTTAGAGTTAGGAGATGCTCTTTGAAGAGGTTGGTCTTTAGGAGTTAGCTGGTGAAGATTCTCAGTCATCCAGGTCATAGTCATTCCAAAAGAAAAAAACAATTTACTGGACTTTGTTTCCAAGTTTAGACATTTCACTTCCCATCCAGGATTCAGTCCATTTACCCTTAATATGAGCAGGTAAATAAGAGGGCTTGCCAATGGAATTAGTATTTTTCTCTGAAAAAAAAAGATAACTAGATATTATAACTCGAAATAAGACAGTGGTTAGTGCGTTAGTACTCGACCCGGGTTCGAATCCGACCTCTGGTCCTTTGCCGCGTGTCTCTTCCCCTCTTTCATACCCCCTTTCCTGTCAACATGCTGTCAAATAAACTCCACAGAAATAGGACAATGCAATTGTTTTACTTATTTTAAATGTTAATTGTCTTGTTCTATTGGCAAAGTGTTTCAATTACCTGCTTAATTCAAGAAATAAATTCACTTTTTTAAATAAAAAAATAACTTATTGAGATTTTTTTTATTTTTGCAGTGGGGACCACTCTGAAAAACAGGCTGATCTCCAACATCTATAAACATGGTGCTGATGGCAGCAGCACAGCTGATATTTGTCTCCAGGATGGAGCCACAGCCAAACAGACAGATTCAGACAGTAATATAAATAAAAAAATATTTGCATCTGTTGCAATGAGAAAAAGCTCAATTGAAGGTCTTAAATCGAAAGAATGTAGCGGGATCTGAATACTGCAGCACAAGTTGAAACCAGAGAACGTTCAATGCTCAACTGCTTTTATTCTGTCTGCAGAGGAGACATGAGCTGGCAAAAATGTGAATATTATGATGTCATACTAGTGAACAACCCATTTCACTGTTATCCTCTTTTTGTCACACTGCGGGCAGCTCAGGGATGAGTAATCCAGCTGAGAACAGTGAGTAAAGCATAGTTCACTAAGATATCGCAGTTTGGCAGTCAGTCTCCTCATTTAGGGCGACCTTTACCTCATAGCATGAGCGAAGGTTCCTTTGGTGAACGAAGGAAGGGAGACTGGGAGAAAACGTCCAAAATGATATCTCTTTCTGGGATCTGAGTGACATCATATGCTAAACAGGAAAAAGGCCCAGCGTGGACAGGAAGCGTGGAAACACAGTTCAGCAGTGGGTTCCTACCAGCGCGCCCACAGGCCTGAGAAACGGTGGCACTCTGAGACAAACGGACACACAGAACTGGCAGACTGAGCTGTTTTTCCTTCCGTAGAGCCAATCAGAACACAGGTTACAGCCTGAGCTGGGGAAGTGTCGGAGGGGAAAGGCTGCCATTTAACATCACACTCTGAGGACGACCAGCTGTGAAAACAAGTGTGAATGAACCCAAAAAAAGGATTTTACATGCAGTTCCTAAACAGGGGAATACCCCATGGGGAAAAAAACTACGTAGGCTTCATCATTGTTTTCTGGGGACTGCCCAACATGCAGACACTGATCTATTTATACATGTAAACTGCAAGCATCTCATTTTGAAGGATATGATCAGCACAAAGGCTGCCCCTTCTGTTAGAGCACAGAGATCATCAGTGGAGACAGCGAGTGATGGATAACCTGTAGCTACAGACATCTCCACCACACAAAGCCACTGTCACGCTCTTCTAAATGGGCTCTTTGACTGAACAGCGGCTGCTGTGTGTCGCCTGTAGAATATTATGATACGATTAGGGGACCGGAAAGGATGTGAGTTCATATCTCTAAGAGTCACGCGAGCCTTTATGGGAAACCATCCCTGCTTCTTTCCCACCGGCGTCCAATGGCAGCGGTGCGCTGCAGCTGCGTCACCAGAACGCCAACCTATCGCTGTTTAACTGCCAGGCTGGAGGAGGTTATCGTGACCACACCACATCCTGCTGCTGATACAGACATGCAAACCCTGCAGCCCCATTGTTTCTGGGCAAAGCAGCTCGGCTCTTCCTTGCTTCACACCTGGCGCATAAAAGATGAACCTTTAAAGGCATGAGTAAGACTTCGCTTTCGCTTCTAACTACAGATCTTGGCCTGCTATTTAAAAATCACCCTAGATGCATTAAATGAGTAACAAAGGATATGACTGTTCTAATTTAAGGTGCTGGAGAGCTATAAAAACATAACTATTTAGGTCATTTGTGACTCATGTACATGTCTATGGTTATGTTTGATCTTTAACCAGACACTACCCCTCCCCCACCTGTTGCTCTCAGTCTGCTAGCAGAAAACAGCAAGTAAAAGTTGGATAAGTTAACTGTGCAGAGTTTGGTTCTTATGACCATTTACAAATCCCGTTAGCACGGTTCCTCACCTCGTATCCCTTGTCCCTGAAACCACAGCCCTCAAGCCGGGAATTATGCAAACAAAAAGTGGCGTCTACCGTAGCATTCAGGAACTGTTGTTCCTGGATAGCATCCTATGCCCAAATTTCAATGAGAGACTCGTTCTCTGCATCGTCGCACCGTGCTCTTTTAATGCCATTTATTGTAAGTAGGAAGTTTGTGTTGTGAACAGGTGATGAGATCTGTGAATTGCAAAGCCGGCAGAAAAAANTAGGAAGTTTGTGTTGTGAACAGGTGATGAGATCTGTGAATTGCAAAGCCGGCAGAAAAAAAACCCAAAATGAGACAGCTGACTGTAAATAGGAGATGACACGTTCTGCTCAAAGACTCTTTAGCCCCATTTCCACGACCCTCTGAAAACAGGTCCGTGCTGAGCTCGGTTTCTTATGAGCGTTTACACACCAGGCTAGCACAGTTCCTCGCCTCCTAGTGGTGATCTAGGTACTACTACTCTAGAGGTAAACAAGCAAACCAACATGGCGGCACTCGTAGCATTCAGGAAGTTTGGGGAGACTCAGGCGAAGAAGGCAGCCTTTGGTGAATTTACTTGATAGATTCGGCTTTTGAGAAATGAATACGACAAACGATAATCTAATCAGGGCTTCCAGACGCAGGAAATAACGACAGACGTTGAGGAAATTGTGTAGGAAGCTAGGATTTCTATGAATGTCTGAAATTTCCTGATTACAGTACGGAGATGACGCGGTCTGCTCATGCACTCTTTGTTATCTGAGAACCGAGCCCGAACTAAACCGCGCCGAGCCCTGCTGATGAACTAGTACCAGTTAGCACCGTTGGGTTGTGCGTGGCGCATTCCGGTTCAGTTCTGTGTATCATTTACACTCAACAATTATCTGGGTTAGCGTGCTCGGACTGATCCCGGCACGGTTTCAAAGGGGTAGTTTAAATGAGGCTTTTTTTTATCAGAGAACTGAGCCACAGATGAACAGCGCTAAGCCCTGCTGATCAACTAGTTCATCGCAGTTCGGTTGTGTCTGGCATGGTCCAGTTGAGTCCTGTTCCATTTACACTCAACAGTTATCTCGGTTACCGTAGTCGGACCGTTCTCGGCATGGTTTCAAAAGAGTAGAGTAAATTGGACTTTAGGGTGCAAGAAAGACAATATTTATAGTGTTTGAATGATATTAGTGATTTAATCAACTAAGATGAATAAATATCATACCTGATATTGTAAGTAATTTGAATTATTTTAACAGCAGGAAAGTTATTATTGGTTCTGTTTTCAGTCAAGGTTATCATACTGGGAAAATATTATACTGGTCTGATCAAAATGAGTAAAAAGCAGGTTTCTAGCTTTTAAGTGATATTTAAATTTTCATGGAAAGGGAGACATAAGGAGCCTCCTGTTTGTGGTATTCTAATTAAGTCCTGTCTGAAACTCGACCATACAAACCAGCAATTCTTCACTCTGCCCATTAAAGCCAGAGGATAAAATCGTAAAGAATTTACACAGAAATAAACTCCCAGTAAAAGTGACAAAAGCACAAAATACTGAAGGTAAAATACTAGAAGTTTTTCAAGGCTTTGTTATAAAGGTATACAAAAGTTTTAAAAGGTCTAAAGCAGATTTTGGGTTTTAACTTAGAATTTAAAACAGTTCTATCGTTCTTTTAATGCCATTTTACCCCACTTCAATTCTATTCAGTTTATTTCTATAGCTCCAATTCACATCATGTCATCTCAGGTCACTTTCCAGTTCACCAGATCATCCAGTCAGATTGATTCAAAGTTTTCTATCTAAGGAAAACCAGCTGATTGCATCGACTCATTGACTCTTCAGCAATCCCTCACACTAAGCATGCTTGTAGCGACAGTGGAGAGGAAAAACTCCCTTTGAACAGGAAGAAACCTCCAGCAGAACCAGGCTCAGTGTGAGCGGCCATCTGCTGAGGCCCACTGGGGTTCAAGGAGACAGAAGCAGACATACAGAAAGAACTTCATGGCCAGACTGTGCATAGCTGCACACTGCTGATCAGTTGGCTTAAAATGGGTTTGTACACTTTCCCCCTTCATTTACAAGAAGGACAAATGTGAAGCTCAAACTAAGAGCCTTTCAAGGTGTGAGAAAGAGTGTTTGCTTGTCTGTTTCATTGAACAGATCATTTAGGTCTGTAAGAATAAAACTTGTCGTCTCACACATTTACCAATAAGGACCATAAGCAGCTCAGCCACACAATTACCACTGAAAAAACTTTCACACTGATCCAGGTCAAAGGGTCTAACTTTGTGTTGCTTGAAATGGTTTATCTGGCCCCTCACCTCTTTAACTTGTTAAAAATATATTCAAAGGTTTAAATATTCAGACTCCTTTGAGTTTGAGAGGCTATATATATATATATATATATATATATATATATATTACAGACCTATGTCCTGCACCCTGATTGATGATACAATAAAATATCTTAGCTACAGACACACAACTGCTAGGGATCCCCAATAATGTTCAAGTAATGGTTGCATAAGGGGATCTTTTTACCCAGCTCACCTTTTTTAAGTCAAATATATCTAATCCAAATAAAACATAAAAAAAATATTACTTGTACAGAAATGATTGTACATCAAAAAGCAGCCATATTGAATAACAGAAGAGATTTAAGACAGGAAAAAAAATGTCTTCCCGGCTCTGCAGACCTCAGGGTGTTAACACTAAGATCTAAAGCTTAATTTTTCATTTCACACTTTAAAACACTCAGGGTGCAACACATGCAGCTGTTACCTGAAGATCTAAAGATGTTCACACCTTGATTTAGGACTTTAGGGCTGGAGCTTCTAAGGAGTGGAGTATTTGCACCTCCTCAGTCAGGCCTCCCATCATCTCCTGTCAGGCCCTTTAGGCTCTGCTGCTTCGCAGAGAGGCTCAAACAGAGCTAAAGTACTCACAGATGTGTGCTTCTAGAAAAACTGGGCCAATATGGGGGTGGGGGGATGGTGGGGGGTGGTGGTTTTAAAGCTAACCTCATTGCCTTGATCAACCTCAGGTTTCGATGTATGCATATACAGCAATATGTATGGTGTGCATGAATACGGATGTGAAGAACGTCAGCGTTAAGCCTCCTCACTGCAAGCAGGAGGCCTGTGGATGGGCTGCGCTGGAAGAAGCCCGCACTCATCCCGAGCCAAGATGCAGACAAGGCTCCTCTCTCCTGTCACCTCCCTCCCTTCCGTCCTCCTGCCAGTTCTGCCGCTTCGGAGGTCAGGCTCACACACATCGCCCTCTTTCTGAAAACATCATTTTCTCACTTGTCAAGGCCGGTGCCGTCCACGGGTTACGCCCAGCTGGAGGATGCACGGCTCGTTATTTTTTTTGAGTTTAAGTCTTTGTTGCTCTCAGATTTCGGCGGACAAATCCTTTAATAACCCAGGCATCTCAGAACGCTGTCACCCTGCGTGTGATTCTGCCAACATCTGCCGAGGCGCCACTACTGAGGTCTCCCTCAATTTTATGAATCTAATTCTTTCCACATTCTGGATCCAGGTCCAGGCGTTAAGGTAAGAGGCAGGCTGTGTGCGTGCGCCTTCCCGTCTTTCGCCAGAGGCAGCGTAGTGTAGCTGGAGCCTGCTGTGTTGATAGAACCAGAGCCACCAAATAAAAAGCCCCCAAAATAATTACCAGCCTCTTTCTGGTTTCAAAGCATAATCCCTTCTTTCTTACTCACCCTTCTTTAACACCCCGTCGTCATTCTCTTGACCCAAATTCTAATTTTTTTGGCTCTGAGTGAGCTCACAGTGATGATGAGAGTTAATAAAAAAAATCATCTGGAAACCACTTTGATGATACGTTGCTGAGGCAGTCAGGAAGGTTGGAGTATCTGCACCTCTGAACAAAGACCCGTCCTGCAATGTGTTAGTCATTAAAGGGCTCTTTGCTTCGCTACCAGCTACACAAAAGTATGTTCACAGATTAAACTTCCTCATGTGTTACGCCATGAAATCTGTTGCACTGATTTTTTTTTTAAATAAAAGGGAAATATTGTATTTAAAATGTTGATTAAAGATGTGAAAAGTGTGTTTTGTTCCATTTTCTCCCTTTATCGAAGTCCATGAATCTTCACATCCACCACTGACCTTCTTCTTACTGCTGAAGGAAAGTATGGCCCAAGCATGATTCTGCCACCACCATGCAATTGATGTGTTCTGGGTGTTGTGTAAGGGAAGAAACATGTGCCTGTATTTGAATAGCTCAAAGGGAGTCTGTGTTTATGGAAAAAATTGAAATGATACGTGTTTCTTTTAAATTTAAATCGCACTTAATCATGTGAAACTGAATAAAAACTATATTTAGAGAATTAGAACAGAATTAGTTTCATTTGAAAACTGGATTTCATTGTATTGAGACTTCTGCTAATCCTAAAGCTCTCTCTAAAGTTCCTTCTTGTCTTTGTAAAGGAAAGACCAGAGTAATTAGATTACCCTCCAGCTCCTCCAGGGTAGGGTTGAATGATATGGCCAAAACTTATGCACAACATAAACCCATTTCCACTACCCTCTGAAAACCGATCCGTGCCAAGGTCAGACCGAGCTTGGATCGGTTAACCATACAGAGCTCGCTTCCTCACAACCATTTACACACCACACCAGCATGGTTCCTCGCCTCCTAGTGGCGATCTACGGTACTACTGGAATTCTGCAAATCAAACGGCGGCCGTAACATTCAGGAAGTTTGGTATCATTGTGATATTTCGTTGCTTGTGGAAACTCAGGCAGCCTTTGCTGAATTTAACTGACAGGGTCGGCTTTTGGGAAGTGGAGATGTAAGGAGATGACTCATTCTGCTTATGCGCCGTTTGTCATTTAAGAACTGAGCCAGATCTGAACCACGCTGAGCTCTACTGATGAACTAGTTTGGTTGTGTTCGGGATGGTTCAGTTTGCACTCAACAGTTATCTCGGTTACCGTGCTCGGACCGATCTCAGCACGGTTTCAAAAGGGTAGTGGAAATGGGGGCTTAATGATTAAATGCACATTAATCCAGATGATTGTCTCTATTATTTTCCTGTCCATACATTCTTCTGGTTCTGTTGGAGGTGTTAAAGGGGAGTTTTTCCTCTCCACTGTCGC
>NW_015150914.1:348833-350405 GCF_000732505.1 Cyprinodon variegatus | reverse complement strand
GTTTTCCAGATTAACTGTCATGAGATTAATAAGACAAACACACCCTAGCCTGAAAGTCTGATTACGAATAACTATAATAAATTAGCAGAGGAACTCATAACTAGCTCTAAAAATAAAAACTAAAGGTCCCCAGTCAGTTCTAAAATATGTAACTTTGGATGAACCTTCAATACTTTAGGATTTTTCTTTTTTTATTAGAAAACTTTAAGTTTGCCTTATATGTGGGATGCTAATTGAGCAGGTTTAGAACCAGCAGTTTAACATAGATTATGTTAGGTGTGGACTCACTATGCAGTAGGCCACCAGGGCTCCCTGCACAAAGCCAGCCAGGACGTCAGTCGGGTGGTGCTTGTGGTCTGAGACGCGTGACAAACCGGTGTAGAAGGCCATCATCAACAAGGTGAACTGGAGCAGGGGGCGTAGGAGGCGAGCGCCGCGCCAAGTGAACCTGGACTGGATGTAGAACTGCAGACAAGGTGGGAAGAAAGAGAGAAAAGAATCTGTAATTTCATTCAGGTGGCTTTTTATCTGTGCACCTGCAGCTGGTGTGTGTATCATTACAGTCTGAGAGGCACAGACTGAATCAAAGTGGGCCAGAGGAGACACATCCACAACAGAAACTCATGCTTGACTGCCTGAGACCTGGACTTGACTGATTAATGGTTACACTTTGCAGCTGTAAAAACACCACGACCACAGACATGGATAATACATATGAACTTACACACATACACACACACACAGACGGAGAACATTTTAACGCTTCGCTGCAATGAACTCTCTGCCTCTTATTGGTGTAACGAGCAGATGAAACAGATGCATCGCTCTCCTCCAGCCAAAGACCGTTTTCTGGGTCAAAATAAAAGCTGAGGGGAACCAAAACAGGAACAAGTCATTTCAAGGCCACTTTCAGTCACTTGCTTGGATCCTAAACATACGAAGGCTTGATCTCTTTTTTCGTCCACTAACATGTAGACTGTTAAGGTCAGCTCAGGTTCTTTAGACATCCTGTGTTTTGGCACACAGACATACCCTTCGCTTCCTGTCTGTCACACCCAATAGTTTTAAAGGTCCAGAAAAGGCTGGCTTAAGCCAATCAAATACTCAACCCAATCCTCTGTACTTAGATCATGTAATCCACCTGGCTA
Organism: Cyprinodon variegatus; assembly: GCF_000732505.1. Lineage (NCBI taxonomy): Eukaryota > Metazoa > Chordata > Actinopteri > Cyprinodontiformes > Cyprinodontidae > Cyprinodon > Cyprinodon variegatus. The sequence continues at coordinate 349,257 of NW_015150914.1, read as the reverse complement.
ACAATACATACAGCTAACAATTGGGCTGCTAAGGAAGCTCTTATCATTTAGGATTTCTACTATTTGAGTTATTTGAGTCTGACCTTATGAGAGAAAATGCCTCCAAACCTAAAACCTAATGTGTCAGGGTTTGGTTGAGGTTTTTAGGACCCAAATGCAGAAGCAGTGAGCAGAGGTGAGTTCTTGCATTTTTAATGGAGTTCTCAACAGGTAACAGAGGCAGGAATCCAAAAACCGAACACAAGAACGCACACAAAGCAGAACCATGGAGTGATGAGGGAAAACATGTACGGGGAGCCAGCACTGAAGAACTGCACAGGGAGAGTATATATGGGAGACTGAACCAAGACTGGACTAATGAGCCGACTGGGAGCAGGGGTGAAGAGAGGAGTCTAAGGCAAATTGTGCGCAACAAGTGTAAGAA
>NW_015150914.1:343338-347008 GCF_000732505.1 Cyprinodon variegatus | reverse complement strand
AAATCATGGATTAAAGTAAAACTGAATACTGAAATAAAAACTCAACAGAACCAAGAGCGTGACATTATGTCTGCAGTCTGTTATCACTAACAATGAGACTCTGATATCAATGTGGATTGGTTGGAGCAGATCTTCTTTGCATATTATTGAAATGTTAGCCACCCGAAGCATCAATTCATTCATTTAAAAAAAAAAAACGGATGGATATCTGGATTTTTTTTATTTTTTTTGGAGAGTTAAACTCTCCACATCTTATCAAGACTTGGCAACAATTTTATGTGTGATCCTTTCTCTGTTGTTTTCATGGTTTTACTTCTGACTCATCGACCCACTAAATTATTTCCCAAATATCGTGGAGATCATCTAAAGCAGGCACCTGCAACCTGCGGCTCCGGAGCCACATGTGGCTCTTTAGACCCTGTTCAGTGGCTCTTAATATTAGCCAAAAAATGACATAATGCTAAACTCTAAGAATAAAAACCAGTCTTAAAACCTTTATTGTTTTTTATAATGAATATCTAAATTGAATCGTCTCAACAGAATGACATTAAAAGCACCAGAAATATCTTATGTAGAGCTATTTTTGTTTTAACTAGCTTGGAAATTATGTGTTTTATTATGATCATATCCTATAGAAGAAAATCCATGCCTCATCTTAATGAATCTTTTGTCTTAAGATAGAAAAGCAAATAAAATGTTTGTCGTTTAAGATATTAACAGATTTCCTATAGCAGTTATATATATAAAAAAAAATAATAATATAATATAATTAAAACTCTTATTTTGCAGTTCTAAATGACTTTTCTTTAGCCGGAGTAAAATGGCTCTTTGGATATGAAAGGTTGCAGATCTCTGATCTAAAGTCATCTTTAAGCTTTTTAAGATATCTTAGTTTACTTCATGTTGTCAGGGACGCTCTATTAAGTGATTTCTTTATTCTAAAATGTCTGGTAGCCATCAGGCAGGTTATAACCTTTGAATCAAACTTTGATTTCTCAAAAATGAGCTTTAGGTTTAGAAGTAAATCCTCTACATATTTCCTCTAAGGCACCAAATCATTGTTCTCTTCCCAGGCTCGGAGGAAGCGATCCCTCCCATCCCTTTCTGTCTCAGTCCCCTCCTCCCTCAGATGTTTAGACTTCAGGCTTCCTTTGCTGCGGTTCTCAGGTATTGGACACGGACTGCTGATAAGGACTTGGGTCAGACAGTTTGACAGATGAAGAAAGTGAAAATGTCAAGCAAGCTTTGTTGGAGATTAAAGGGGAAAGAAATCATAACTCGACGTTCGTCAAAACAAGAACTGAACTGCAAGACAACATGACCTTATCTAGAGTCGGTAAACCCAGATAACCCAGCTAGAACCTGATTCAGCAGAAGCTGCACGCCACAAACTCATGATAAACCAATGAGTGTCAATGACCGTTTGAAAGTGTTCTCTTTAAAGCTGTTATGCACTAAAACATCTCCCTCTCCAACTCTGTCTTCCTCCTTTATTTTGTAAAGGAGGAACGCAACAATAAAACACAACAAAAGGAGCCCAAGCAGATTCCCATGACGGAGGGGAGCGACAAAGAGTCTGCTGGTTTCCAGAAGAATCCAGCTCGGTCCGCTGAGGCTTGCTCCCTTCGGGTCTCTCGCTCTGACTCAAAGTCCAAGTGTTAAATGTGCTTAAAAACACAAACAAACAAAACAAAGCGGGAAGGAATGAGGATGCGGGCTCGTTGAACATGCCATTCTCTGGGTTCATACCTCCCTCTGAGACAAAAAGCAGATTTGCGGTCTAAGCCGCTCATATGTTAAACACAAATATTGTTTCCTGCCTGACAAGCGACGGGCCGTTTCTGCTACTGGATGGCATGCACTTATGCTAACGTTGCGTGCAGATGAGAGAAAACATATGCCAGCTGGAAACACGTACATGCTAGTCATCTGTGGCTGTGGTGTAGCTGAGCACCATGCCATGTGGTCTGTGTCAGGTTTCTGTGTCATCTCTGAAAGTGCCGAGCAGCATCGTTATAGTGCACAGCTCCAGCACCTCAGTCGCACATGCAGCCTTTAGAGACGGAGGGCAGGAAGTGAAGCGCTTCAGAATAACAGGGTGCAGAGGAGGAGATGCAGAGTCGCTGTCATGCCGTGAGGGGACAGACCCATCTGTATCATTCTGCGCTGGCAGGGATGGCACATAGAAACTAATAATGTGCTTTTCTAAGATAAATCTGCAGAACTACATTTAAACATAATGTTTCTAGTACAGATACAAAGAGTAGACACGTATTTAAATGATCAGAAACAGTCCGGATAATATAAAATCTTTAAGAAAAAGAAATTATATCCAATTTTTTTCAACCTTCTTAAGGCTCTGCTTGATACCTGAGAACTTAAAAACTTCTAAAAAAGTGCCTACAAAATGGTTCATTGTTACTATATGTATACTTTTACACTTCTATCACAGATGCAACAAACACAAACGCAAAAGCGGAGAGATTTGTAGATTTGTGGCCAATAAACATGTTTATAGGAAAAAAAATAGCAACTAAGATAAAACATTAAGTGCTCTAATTATGAACGTAGTATCTTTTTGAAAAAATATATTTTTAGAAGCTTTTGAACCTACAACTACGACTACTAATAAAATTAGTAATTACAGTAACAGATTTACTTGTAAAGCCCTTAACAATAACCACTAGTTTAACTAGTTGAAGTGGTTGACAGTGAGTCAAATAAAGGAACTAAGGCTGCTACTAACCATTTTTGTTGCAAATCAATTTATATGTCTATTTTTTTATTTCGATTAATTGATTAATTAATTTTTATGAAAGTAAACCAGGTGAAACTAAAATGTTTCCACCTGAGGAGTTCTGGATAGAGCGTACTGACAGATTAAAGAGTTTATATTAAATGCAAAATGTTTATAAATTTTTCTTACAATTTTGGTCTAATTACTGCTTTATGTGGGTCAACTAAAGGCATGTTTTACAGTCTCTATACTCCATTTAACGATTAATCGATTACTAAATTAGTTGAAGATTATTTCAATGATCAATTACCTCAAAACTTTTCTCTTTCAGCAATGTTTTATAGGTTTCATTTTGTGTTTTTGTTTCTAAATTCACCATCTAACGGCAATGAAAACCTGCAGTAGTTACTGGACAGAGTCATGAGACTTGCCTTAAAATACTTGGCTATACAAAGAAGTTTCTGTTCCAGGTCCAGTGACGATAAGAGAAGCCCAAATCATCACTCTTCTACCGCCGTACTTGACAGCTGGTATGAGTTGGTGCTTGATTTTCTGCTTTAGGTTACCATCAAGCATATCCCTGCGCATCAGGGCAAAACAATCCTCCTCAGTCTGATATATTTTATGGATAAGGCATTTTTTGATTCATTCAGGGGAAATTTTGAAATCTAGATTTTTATGATATTTCCATTCAAAGAGAATATTTCCTTTAACTTAACCCTTTATAGAACACTTAGTTTGACTTTAAAAAAATCTAAATTTCAATCCAATAGTGTTATTGGAATCCAGGACAAGACCTTATTACCTTTGTAGCATTAAAAAATATGAATTTTTTGATAGCAAAAATTAATATCAATGTAATAAGAAGAATCGCAAACTGGCCCGAATATATTAAGAAAAATAACAAAAGTGATTCTAAAAGAAATTCATGAA
>NW_015150914.1:340657-342659 GCF_000732505.1 Cyprinodon variegatus | reverse complement strand
TTAATTTAAGACATTGTTACTCATTTTGAGATCGTTTTTGCAGTGTAATTCCATATCTAAAAACTCTTTGTTTTTCTTTTTGGTACAGTAGTTTGTGTTTCTGACCTTAGCTGCTGTCTTCAGTGTTTTCTTGTTGTGAATATTTATTTCCTATTGTGAAACAATATGCTTTAGCCTGTTTGGAAATAAGCAGCATCTGGTTAGTTTCTGTCATTAATCCTTTGGAAACCATCTTTGTTTTTCTTCTGACTGCTTTTTGTTAATATGTAAGTTTTTTGTACTAATTAAACATGCGAAGATGAATAATCAAATGCTTTTCCAAGCAGACTTCAGTGGCGATAGAGGTCTAGTCTATTATCACACGGCAGGTTTTCAGGTGACGCATAACTGAGAAATCTTTGTTCCCAAAAGGAATGCCTTCCTTATTTGCTTTTTCTTTTTAATTTGTTGCTAGTTTCCATATTTTAAAACATCCTCTGAAACTGTTTATCCTCCCCTTTGCTCCCATCATCTGCTCTCTGTCCTCTTGTTTAGACCAGCCTCCGCTGACCGCAGTCCTGGGTTTGCCACAACTGGAGCGTTGGTCTGACTGGTGTGTTAAGCTGTGGCCTGGATGCAGCACATCTGAAATCCCTGCCTGCTTTTTCCTTCTGACATTTTATTTAGCTCTTGTCCTTGCTGTGACCATTGTGGTTGTAGGTTCACCCAGAGGCTGGGAAATACCCACATCAAACCGTCTCTCCATGGCGATACATGACAATAAACCAAAACTTCAGCTGTCAATCTAGTGTGAGAAACAGGGCGGGACTGAAACCACCCTGCTGAAAGTCATAACACTGGGCCTGGTTTTCCTTCCATTTACAGCAAGAGGACATCATTGTTAGTTGGCTACAGTTTCATGTTGATGCTGTCTGAGGACCAAACTAATGCTACGTTTAGACGCTAGCTGTAGAAGCAGCAGAAGCAGCTGGTTTCCATGCAAAGTCAATGGTTGATGCGTATCAAGGTGCAGCAAAAGGTCCTGCAGCGCGTTTTGAGCAGCAGAAGCAGCGCCTCATGAGCTTCTGACGCGCTTTAGAAGCAGCAGCTGCTGGAGTTGAAAAAAATGTGACTTTTGCTGCTCTACGCGCCACATCAACCAATCAGAGAAGCTGATCTGGGAGCTGGCAGGGAGACAGATACAGCACTGCTGATGCAGAGCGCTATGATCACTCCTCTTTATTAAGGCCTGAATTAACTTATCCTGGTGCCTGCAGTTTGGATTACATATGTGAAAAACACTAACATCTACTTCCAGCCGCCGTGGAAAACTGCGAAGAGGCGACGGGGAGCTGAGGCAGCTGCTGCTGGGGATTCCCAGTGACAGCGCACCGCCGGTATGTGGGGGTCTGAGTGGCTCCCACACAGTGTTGCCAACTCAGAGACTTTGTCGCTATATTTAGCGACTTTTCAGACCCCTCCAGCGACTCTTTTTCAACAAAGCGACTAGCGACAAATCTAGCGACTGTTCTGGTGTCTGCCGTGGAGAGCCTCACCCGTCCCAACCCGGTTCTCCCGCTTCCGCAGGAGTCCCTCTCAGCGCTCAATCAGAGCCACAGCATGTTTACCCTCAGTGTCCAGATTGCGAATGAGCCGCGCACATGTGCTGGGATTGACGGCGCAGGTTGATCACGCTGGTCTCAGCTCCCTCAGCTGCTTAACCTGCCATAGAGAACCTTGACCAACATGACAATGACCCACTCTTTCTGTGAGCAGGCAAGCACAGCCTGTGTGTGTGGAGGGGAATCTTATTAGTTTAAAAAAATAACAATAATTACAATTATTTGCTCACATTGTCATTGATTCTTTGTAGTCTTTTTTTGTTCCATTTAGATTGTTAAAGTTAATGTAATGTAAAAAATTGTATGGTTCCAAATGTTCATGTGTTACCATGCTTTTTAAGCTCCTTAGTGGACCATAGGGGTGTAAATAATAATCGTTTTGTATCGATGCATCGATCCAA
>NW_015150914.1:336935-339433 GCF_000732505.1 Cyprinodon variegatus | reverse complement strand
GAATCGTTGGGTCAGGAAATCGATACTGAATCGAATCGCCATGATGGATGTGATTTACACCCCTAGTGGACCACAAGGGAAAAAAGAAAAAGTAAAAAAAAAGTTGAAAAAAATATTATGCAAATTAGGCAATGACGTCATTCAGCGACTTCTTGCACAGCCAATAGCTACTTTCCTTACTGAGGAGTTGGCAACACTGTTTCCACAGAGAAATAATCTTTGAAGGCAGGATGGTAATCTGGATGAACTGACTGCACAGACCATGTTTTCAGGAGGACTTTCTACCTTCAACATAGATTCTAACTAATTTCCACCCGCTGATCACAGCTAATATAGCAAAGCTGCTCTCTGGCATTGAACACAGAAGCAGCAGAAGCATCTGGACTCACTTTACTGGACGTCTGACCTTAATGTGGACAAGCATCAGAAGTGAAGCAGCAGAAGCTTTTTTGCTGCTTCCAGTGCTAGCGGTCTGAACGTAGCATTATTCATTAAAATAAGCCAAGACACTTTCTCAATTTCATCTGCCATTGTTCCTGGCAGAGAAAGGATAAGGAAGCTCCTCCCAGCGCGCATCAGACCCACTTTCCCACCGCGCAGCTAGAGCAGCAAAGACGCTTCAGCCGAGCATCAGAACTAAACCTGTACAAGCATCAAAAATGAAGCAGCACGCGCTTTTTTGCTGCTCCTGCTGCGTGCGGTTCTACTTTTTTTTCTTGCAGTGCAAAATTAGGAAAAAATTCCAACCAAATAAAAGCTTTCACACACAATCTAACTGAAACCATCTGAAACGGATTTCACCCCTGAGGCACTAAAACCCACCTGACACCCACGACCGGTGGGATTAAAGGGACCAAACAGGAAGTAATCATGCAGCTGCCCAAAAGAAAAGGGGTGGAGCCCACTCAATTGTCTCCTCAAGGTTCAAAAGGGATATAAAACTAAAGTGGAGATGAGATCCTGAAAGAATGAAAACAGTATTTTCCTCTTTCATAAAGCAGTGAATCCCCTAATCAGAGCCCAGCCTTCTTCCCATAACTGCTTCTGACAATGTTGGGCTTTGTTAAAGCTGTTTTCTGCCTATGTATTCGAAAGCGTGTGAGAGAAAATAATGATTACTTACAGCCAAGTAGAGCATAGTAAACAGGGAAAAGGAGGCATGTCCTGAGAAGAAGGATTTCCTGCAGAGGGAGAAAGAGATTATTTTAAGCCTATTGTTTTCTCTATACATGTTTAAGAACTACTTTCATGTGCGTGCATTGTTGATTTTACATACCTGGCTTCCTGCACCTCACTCTCATCACCAGTGCACGTATAGTTGGTGACGTAACCAACACTGCAGTTTATGGTGGAGAAGTCTGGTCTGCAGACGTCTAAGAAGTGGGGTCTCATCCGACCCACAGACACCTTAGCGATGTCCGTGAACGACTGGCTGACGGCACAGCCGAAAAGAAAGACACCTATCTGCAAGACGATGGACAGAAGTGGTCAGTGAATGCATCACCTTACAAAATCTAAACATTACAGGCATGCTGTTAGGAATACAAACTTAATTATAGCAGAAAACTTTAAGGAATCTTATTTCTTCCATAGTGACTTTATTAGGATGGGTGCTGAGAACTTTATTAGATTCAGAAACATTCTTATTCCTAGATGACCTATTTATTTGCATGCAAACTATGCTTTAAGCTTATTTTAACATCCTGAACTCAGAAGATTATGATCTTTTTTAAAGGAACTATTAAGCTGAACAACATGAACACGCATTTTTCTTGTAATTTCATTTCCTTCAGCGCTGCAGCTCTTCCAACGTGCTCTTGCTGGTGGAAGAACGCCATCTCTGATATACTGCTACTAAAATGCAGCTGGTAATAAAATGTCATTGAATGTTGTCGGAGCAAAACAGGAGCTGACCTGTTTGTAGAGCGCCGCCACGTAAGCGTTCCCAACAAATGACTTTGTTCCCACGTGGAGCTGGTGAACCCTGAAGCATTCTCCAATCACAATCTAAAAGAAACATTTTGTTCACAATAATAAGACATATCCTTGTGAAGCTCATTGTACAACGAATTTACATGCAAGACACTATGATGCACTAAAACATGTTAATGTATTAGTATGTATCATGCAAAAAATCACTCATTTCCTGATGGGTGTGACATTTAGTAGAAGGTATGTAAAAGGTAGAGATAATAAGAGCTGCACACAGACAAACATATAGAGAAAGCATGGCCTGCCTTTCCATTAGGCAGTTTGAACAGATGAAGGTGAAATATGAAAGGGCTTCTTATAATGGTATAATGTATACAAGATAACAAAAGCTGCAAAGTAAGTGGAAAAGAAAGATCCTACGTCACTATGACTGGCAGGATATCTCAGACTGGCTAAAATGACTGATATACAAAAAAAGGGTTTATTATAATTTATCTGTTGCACGGCTCAAGTCCTGGGGTCCCAACTGGGCCTTCTGTGGTATCCCAGCCAGGTGGTTTTAAGTA
>NW_015150914.1:332048-335253 GCF_000732505.1 Cyprinodon variegatus | reverse complement strand
GCACCGTGACCTCACTGCTGGAAGATGGCAGGAGGGAGGGGCTACTATATTTGGGCAAAAATGGCCGCTTCAAGGGTTTTTTTTTTTTACTGATTAATGCTAAATTCATTAAATCACTGTGAACATATTAGTTTTATGTATAAATAATGATCCATTGATTATTTCTTTGCTGATTTTTCCTTTAAAGATCAACACTCTGAATGCTTATCTGATCACTGTGGTCGTGTGTTTTCCATTCATAAGCCTTTGATCTCAGTATACATGCCTTTCCTGGCTATCCTGTGCATGGCTACCACATTAACAGCCAGAAGAAACAAACTGGATGATGCTTATGTGTTTCTTTTTGTTTCTTTGATTAGAGTGGAGGATTGAAGCTGCAGGAGGCCAGTATAGGCCACAGAGGTGTGTTTAGATTCCACCTCAGCCTTTCCTCCTTGTCTCCCTGTCTCTGACTATGTTGGAGCAGACGTATCCCGCTGTGCAAACCAAAGTGGAATCTGCTCTAAAACCAAGTATATTTGAGCAAATGCGTGTATCTATGTGTGTGTGCTCAGACTTGTTAGAAGGAACGGTGTTGGCATGGCAGTAGACGCCGCAAATGGAAGACAGCTGTGTCAGACACGCCAGCGTTGCCCACAAGTGAACATGCGAGGGGGACTACCTAGCCCACCGCTATTCTCCTGCTTTCAATAAGCAGAAGAGCTGAGCTGGTATAATGTATATGAATGTGTGTGTGTGCCTACTGAGGTGATTGTAACGAGGCGGCAGCAAGGCGACGGCTCAGTCTGGGAACCCCTATGTTTAAGGACTGTAAAGATCACCTACCCTAACCATGAGGCTCTAATGGATTAGAACATATTTCCAGTCCGCCTGGCTGCTTCTCTCTTTGCTTATACTCCACTACTGCCATTCCCTTTTATTTTTAAACAGAAATGCTGTAATGTGAATAAGAACTTCACGCTGTGAGACACCTCAGGCTATCAGTGAGGCCCCAACGTCATGGGAGAGAGCAACAGTACAGACCCGTGGTGCGGCATGGCGCACCAAAGGGCACAAAACTGCCCCAAAAAATCTCTGTACTCCATCTAAGTTTCAACATTTCAGAAGGGAAGCTACCTACCTCTGATCTGTTTTACCAGTCAAAATGATCCAAACTAATATTGGAAAAAAACACTGCCTAAAAGAATCAGTGGAATAAGAAAGAATGAAAAAGTAAACTATAGAATGAAGAAGGAATACATACATATAGAACCCATTTACAGTATCCTGTAGAGGTTTTTTACAATAAAGTGATAGACCAGCATAAAGTAGCTTAAAAGTTTATAAAACTTTGTGGCTACAGCTTTAATCAGCTGTAGCCACAAAGCTTAATATATAGATTTCATGATAAAGAAGTTAATTAAAATCTAAATAAATTTGAAATCATTGAGCTTGCGTTAATATTTTGTCGCACATCGCTGTCTTTAACCCCACCTTATAAAAACTGAAATATCTGCGAGTCTTTGCCAAACAGCTAAGGTTAATGAGATTAATGGATTGGCAGCATCTGATATTCCATATCTGGATTTTGATTGGAGCATTTGTTTCATCATAGTTCTGGCTGTATTAATGAGAAACCTTTGAAGTCTCGTGTTTTTTCTGCTGTTTTTTATTATATTTTCTTTCAGACATGCATTTTTATGGAAGTGGTTGCGCTGAATATTTGATTTTGGGAGTATAGAGAAGGATGGAATAAAAATGCAACGCAGTTTTCTAAACATTTAAGCTACTTGAAGCTGGTCTGTCGCTTTAAATCCCAATTATGTTGCAGTTTGTAGTTAAACGTTTATTGGGTGTTCTGCAAGGCACTGTTTATGGGTACCTTTCCTTTTCTTTTCTATGTGATGAATAACGAATGTGTTTTATGACATGTCCTTGAGAAGCATCTAAGAGTCTGAGAAGAAGGAAGCAGCAATCAAAGGGAGATGTTATAGGGTCGACTTACAGAGACGGTGCCAATAAGAATGCCAACACCACAAAGCACGGCATCACTAATGGTCTCTCCCTCTTTTCGGGGGAAGCGGATGGACTCGTCCGAACAGTAAAACCCGCGCTGGTACGGCTTTATGGTGCTAGTCTCAATGATCAGGAAAGGCAGGCTAGCTACAAAAAAAGACACAAAGAAAGAGAGAGACAGAGAGAGAGAAGACAGGAAGAGAGGAGAGAAGAAAGAAAGAAGGGCATAAACGCACCAGGTCAGTGACACGGACATAAACAGGAGAGAACAGGAGCAGCACAGGGAGCATGCTGGCACCAGGGGGATTATTCAACAGAAAAAAGGTTCAGGCTTGAGGAAGTCACAAGTTGACCCCCTCGGGTCAAAGAGGTGACATTTTTAAATCTTTTTTTTTTTTATAATCTGCATGGAGTCATCTTTTACACGGCCACTCCCTTTTAGGTACTTCCTAAACCTCGAGCCCTCCTTGTTTCTGGTTTGATTGTTTTCCACGTCCGGGCGCTGTTTGAGACAGCGGGAAGAAAAAAGCCTCGGGGGCCGGTGGGGGACTTACGGACACCATGGGCAGTGTCAGACCCACAGAAACCAGCACTGACGAGGGCACGGTGCTGCTCTTGTAGGGGTAGTTGAGGCTGGAGTCACTGCAGTAGAAACCCCTCTGGTATGGACGAACAGATGAGCGATGCAGAACCAGGCAGGGCAGCATAGCTACACACACACGCACATATGGATAAAGGCATGAACTCACACATACACACACGCTTCTGTGCAAGTCTGGCTGCGGACACACCTAACAGGGAATTACTGAGTGTCAAATCCACTTACCTGTAAGCTGCAGAAATAAGGAATACTGTTAAAACACACATTAACACACAAAACCTTCACAGGTGTATTTGAGCTTCGCTTGAACAAGCTGTTGACTCAGCAAACTCTCTGCCGCTGCTACTGTTGACAAGCCATTAAGAGCTAAAGTTTATCCTTTAGGATCACTCCCCTCTGACTAAGCAAACACACTAAAACCCACAGCTCCAACTTTAAGGACAAAACAGGCGCATCGATAAGGAAGCTACGTCAATGTAACGTGAGTTTGATGTAATAATGGTGTGAAAAGAGTCAGATATAAAGGTGGTTAAGATGTCTAAAAGGCTTTAAGGTGAATTTTTTGCATCCTTTTTCATAGATCTCTTCTAATAGCTAATATGTTAATCA
>NW_015150914.1:329413-330712 GCF_000732505.1 Cyprinodon variegatus | reverse complement strand
CATTCCTAATATTTATAACAGAAACTATAATGGTATTTTTTTTCTTATGTTTAAAATACAATTCAAGAAATAACAGGAACACCATCAGTTTAATTGGTGGAAAAAAGTTACACATCTCCGATAAAAGCTAAACAAGCACAGCCGAACAAACTTTGGCCTGGATGTCGGAAGATTTCCGCGTGGGATCCTTAAAGTGCGAACACCAAGAAAAACAAAAGCAAGCCCACACGTCTCTGGTGCGTTTTCTACATGACGTTTTGGCGTCTCTGCATGTGACCGTGGTTGCTCATAAACACAGAGCACAGAAAGGCATCCCTAAGAGCCACATGCAGACACACCAGTACATACATTCAATGTCTGCAGGCAGGGAGAGCATGTCTGCCCACAGCTATGCGGTTAGCTCACATCACACACTGGGGCTTTCTCAACATTAGACTTAAAGTCAGAGATCGGATCACAAATGTTCCTAATTCGGCCAAGAACCACAGCTGCCGTCTAACCAGTGATGAGACTGGGAGATCATATTACTGGTGTGTTCTACAGAAATCACAACATCCACCAGTAACCACTGACATGAACCTCTGCAGGACCTTACAGCACATTTCCTACCCATGCAGGTGAAACATGCACTCTCAGCTCTCAGACACATCCTAATGCCGGAGCAGAGCAGGGAGATGTTGTGTCAGGTGTGTACCACATCAATGGGTGGACATTTAGGCTCCGTCTACGGTTTGTTGGCTGAAGCCAGAAGGAAAACATAGGGACACCTGATGATACAGGCAGACCTAAACAAATGACATGGAGTCCTCAGGTGTAGCTGGGAAACAGAAGATGAAGCGGCCATTTTGAAAACAAGGGTTAGTTCTTTGATCTTTGGCTTCTCAAGTATATTCATCCAAATGACCGGGGGGGGTTTACCATTAGGCAATACTAGGCAGACGCCTAGGGCCCCAAGTTCCTGGGGGCCTCATAACACTCTGTTTCCATGTACGGTTAATACAACTATTCCTTATTGGTGCACATTAATTATGTTTTTGATAAAAATCCTTTTCCTAAAATGCCATCAGAACGCTGATAATATTAAGTTCGTCTCAGCCCCCCCCTTCAGTGTCCACCATATTGGATCAGTCCATTTGCTGCACATGTTCAGAAAGGTCCAAACAGACAGCAGCAAACCATTTGAAAACAAACCATGCAAAGAGCAGTGTTGCCAACTTAGCGCTTTAGTCGCTATATTTAGCCACTTTTTAGACCCCTCTACTTTGATTTCTAAAAAGCTCCTAGCGCCAAATCTAGAGA
>NW_015150914.1:323422-327505 GCF_000732505.1 Cyprinodon variegatus | reverse complement strand
GCATAGATACAAAAGGCAGCTGTCAACCAGCTTCACAGGCGGTTTCATTACAATCTATTTCGTGTTGTGAACAATAAGTGTGTACAATTTCAGATCTCTAGTCCCTAAAGTTTGTGAAAGTGTGACCGTTCTTGTATACAAAAGGTTAATTCTGCACAACTGTTCCAAATTAGAACCAAAAGGACCAAACTGGATTACTTAATTCTATGACTAATCTGACCCCAAAAAAAACATTTCTATATTGAGCTTTATAAAGATTTTCTCTCAACGATTTTGTCTTCATTTAACATTTTCTGTGCGTATCTAATTATTTCTCCTCCCGTCTCAATTACCCCTTCCTTTAATCCCGCCCCCCTAAACTTCCAGCAATTCATTGCAAAGCTCATTTTATTGGCTATCAATATACATCAACCAAAGTTTGATCGGAGTTGTGGAGTTCCAGCTGTGCAAAGATCACAGTGATGCGACGTTTCCGCCGTACTCTGAATTTATGCTTGCTTTTGGGAGCAAACAGATTGGTGAATAAGCCCATGTAAGCTAGAATAATAAGATCATCTTAAGTGGTGGAGATATTTCATAAGACATACAAAACAATTTGCTTTTATGCTGATATTTTTTACTTTTCCATAAAAAAACAGGTTGATTATTACAGATATTACTGGATATATTGGAAATACGACGTTGTTCAAAAGGCTACAAATAGGTAATACCTACTTTCTTTCAGTCTCCATTTAGTTTATGTCCAAATTAGTCCATGAATGTAATATAATTGATGAAACTAAACTTTTGCCATTTCTAACAACTCTGTTCTCACAATCATCGAAGCAATTTGTGCAAATGATTTATTAAAAACATTCAAGCTGCTGTTTAATTTCAATTGTATTTTTTCCAAAGAAGCTGATTATTTACACATAAATTGGAGACATCTTGGATTATCTGTAGTAGTGGTTTCAGGAACAAATGATCTTTTAAGGTAGAAGAATAAAGAACCAGTGACCTTCTGAGGGCCTCGCTGACCCAAACAGAAGAAGAGTGACGAAGGGCAGAGAAAGGAAAAAGAGAAATAGGTGGGCAGGGCTCTTGGCAAAGGCATAAAGTTCATCACTGAATGAAAAAGACATTAATTTTAATGGGTCTGTCATTCAGTCAGGAATTCAGTAATGATTCTTTTTTTTTATTCGCTAGAAAAGGGAAAATCCAGTTTTTGATTCATGTTTGCCCAAAGAGGAAACCGTTCTTTCATCGCATTTCGCTATCTTATTTAGTTTCGCTTTGTCGGATATGTTGTGCATTTGTTGCTGTTAAGGCAAATGAGCCTTACCGCCTATCAAACCACCGAGCTGCTTTGAAATACCAGCAACGGGCGCCTGACGTTAATTCGAGCCTACAGAAATCCCGCCAAAGGTCCTGGAAGAAGAAAGTGGAAGGATGAGGAAAGTGGGAGCAGACTATCCAAAGTGGGTGGCTTGTTGGGATTGGGAAAAGTTCTATTAGTCTTATCAGATTCTGACATGCATTTCTCTCTTTCAGTCCCTGAGAAGAACCGCTGCAGACCGCTAAAGACTACATACCGCAGGTCAAAGGGAGGCTTTTCTATTTGGCTGGTTGAATGAGTGTTTTTATTGCCGAGGTTACGGCAAGGCCTTTAGCCGTGCGTGAGGGTGCCAGTGTGTGTGAGTGTGCGACCGCGGGATTTATTTCCCATCTGCAAATCCACTCACATGTTCAGGCTGCCTGGGAGAAATGGCCAGGAAATATATTCATCTGTATTTCTATGTAATGTGTGTGTATGCACACTGTGGATTTAGATATGTTACTAGCAGAGCTGTGTGTGTGTGTCTGCATATGTTAATGAGACAGGATTATCCAGCTGGGCCTCCTTTTTGATTGGCTTTGTGGTTAAATTTAGTACATTAGGTTAGAGGGCTGTTATTGGAACCAGCAGAGAGCAATAACATGCGCTCACCTCAGTAGACCCTTGGATTGTGATTTAAATGCATCCTACTTGCATGACGGAGGATCAGGAGGTCTCTATTATTTAGAGATATTTCGTAGAACAGGAAACAATATTCATCCTAATAACAACCAAAGCTCTGGGTTGCTTTTTTAACTCTTTATAGGGCACTAACTGAAATACTTCCAGCCAATAGTGTTATTGGAATCCAGGTTAGACCTTATTACCTTTATCACGTTAAAAAATATGGATATTATGTGAACTATTAGGGTATGTAATTCCAATGAAACCTGAAATTCTCTCTTTGTGCAATTTTTGTGATGATACTATCCATGAAAAGGATAACTATTTGGTAAAAGTGATGTAGCTGCAAAGAAATGTATAACAAGGAAATGGGGGAAGTCAAAGGTTCCATCAATGGACCAATGGATCACGACGATTGAAGACATATTTCTAATGGAAAGACTAACACACAGACTGAGAATACAAGAACCACAGATTTTTAAAAAAAATGGGAAAAATGGACATTATATAAACAGAAAAACTGAAAAGAAGGTGCTACCCAGACATGTTCATGTTAATGTATTTTGTTCCTCTTTATTTGTATGTTCGTTGTATGATCAAAAATAATAAAATATAAGTGACAAAAAAAAGGATATTTTGATGGTAAAAATGAATGTCAATGTAATAACAAGAAATGCTAACTTGCCCGAATATATTAAGAAAAAAAAGTGCTTCTATAAGAAATTCATGAAAAACACTCTGAGAGTGAAAGAAACACATTTTTTGGTCCAACATAACCTTAAAGGCATTAATGCTGACACTGACATTTTTTAGTTTATATACCTAAATGTAATTGTTAACTCGACTTACTAACTTTTTAACTTTTCAATTAGCGTTTTACCTTTTTTTCTCTTTTTTTCCAACTTAATTTCCAGCAGGTAATATATCATTTAAGGGCTCATCTAATTGGTCAAACCCCAAAATAAGATGTACAGCCATGTAGCACACTGGAAAAATTACCTGGAAATAAGTAAACATTTCTTAAATTAAGTGGATTTACCCTTATTTTGAGCAGGTAAATGAGATAATTTGCCAATGGGATGAGTATTTTCACTCTTAGTATTAAGATAATTAGATAATATGCAGTTGAAATAAAACAACGCAATTGTTTTTTTCTTATTTTAAGCATAAATTGTCTAGTTCCATTGGCAAAATGTCTCACTTTCCTCCTCAATTCAAGAAAAAATTAATTATTTTAAGGAAAAATGACTTAATTTTTTTGCAGTGCAGGATCTTTGCTGAATGGCTTGATATAGATCTAGTGCTTCTAGACCTCACTGAGGGACAGGGGGGGGGCTACATTTGTAAGGGGTTTGCAAGGGATCAAAAACACTACCTTGCCCTATAAAGGATTAAGGTTCATTTTTCCAGACATGGAATGATTGTCCCAGTAGAGCAACACCTGTTTGCAGAGCAGACCCTGCCAACCTCTCAGGACTCTCCTCTCAGTCTCTATTTATATTCTAATGTGCTTTCATGGCTTCTGGGGGCTGCACTTGAATGATATTGTGATTACGGGAGTAAGTCCTATAGTCAGTAGTGAGTGAGAGGTGAATGGGAGGCGGAGCAGGGCAGAGGAAGACGTATTGTAGTCCAGGCTAATGGAGGATTTCCTTCTCCTGTCTCCCAAGCACACCCATGTGACCTTTCCTGAAGAGGAGCGGGAGAATGCTGAGGAAGGTCACAGAGGGCGGAGGCCACGGTGGACTTGACTTCATAGACCTGGACAATAAATCAATGAAACCTTCACTTATATTCACATTTATTTCTTTTGCTGCTTTATTCTGAGTAGAATGGACAGAAAATGTTGAAGCTTTGGAGACCTTCAATTGTTCTACCGAGTAACTTTTCTAGAGATTCTCACTACCAACGGCTATGTGTTTGGAAATGCATGAATCGGGCAGAGTAGCGTGCCATAACATCAGCAGGGGCGGATTTAGGAAATGTGAGGCCCTAGGCAGAGACAGGCAGGGCCCCTCTGAATGGAGGAGACATAGAACAGCCCCATTCTCCAGATAGAGAAATGTTAATAGAATAGACATCCATTATCTGTTCTAGGTTGTGTC
>NW_015150914.1:315833-322457 GCF_000732505.1 Cyprinodon variegatus | reverse complement strand
TAGGCGACCTTAAAGGCCAATCGTGATAAGAAGCTTGTCGTTGGCAGCTAACTGTTACTTATAGACGTTTTCCCGTTTCTCCTTACTGTTGTTTTGCTTGACTGGCCCTCAGGTCATTTCTGGCAACTCAAGGAATACTTTTACTTCCTTACTGCAAAAAAAGGTCCCAGATATCACTACAAGAAGTTAGTTACATGCATTTTAGTGATAAAATACACCTTAGTTTCCCTTGATTATCTCTATTTAAAAATCTCTTGAAGAAGCAAGTGTCATAACTTTAACACTGAAATGTTGATGAAGGCACACACCCTGCAACCTAAACTGAACTGGATGACTTCCTGAAGGGATCTATATTGCTAAGTAGCAGAACGGATGGATATGATACTGTAGTAATGTGATATAAGTGTGACACTGAGTGCATAATGGGGGGAAGAATAACTGTAAATATTTCTTGGGTTTGCAGCTACAGGTTCCACATCAGAGTGCAGCTGTGATTTTTATCTGCAAGTGGAGCATGTTTGTCTGGCTGTGATTAGCGCTGTGTGCAAACAGCCAGAGTGAGCGTTTCTGATAATGATGAGATAACTAGCAGCTAGCTGCAAAGTTCAATTGTTAGTTGATGTATTCCTGATCCAGGCAGAAAGCAAACCTTGCAGCATCAATAACTGCGGCATTTACTGGAGTCACAGGCCTGAGCATGGATACATTCTGGGAATTTGGAAACAGAGTTTGTTGTTTAATCGAAGTTCATGACAAACCGCTAACTAGAGCGCTTTGGGTAAACAGCGAGGGTTGCTATGACACGGCGCTGCAGCATGCAAGGGCCACAAATGTCGCAGTGATGCTGCCCGTTATGCTTTATCTGTAGGACTGTGATGCTGGGTGTGTGGCTGTTGAAATGAATTACTGTGGTTCCACTGGCATCTTGGGCAAAGCCTCTCTCAATTTCCCTCAATTTCAAGTTGTGGACCGCAATGTGCTTTAACAACGTCCCTGCAACCCAAATAAACAATCTGGCCTCTATAAAAACAATCCAAGCTCCATACATTTACAAAATCACTGTTTTGGAATAGGTACACTCATAAACATGAGCTTGAGCATGCATGATGAAACGCCGATACAGATGTTTGGCTCGGGATGCTGCTTCATTGTTTCCACTGGCCTCTGACTTAAACACACACAGGGCAGCACACAGGAGTGGCTGAGGTCAGCGGAGTTGGTGCAAACTGAATCCCTGTCCCTTGCTACAGCAAACCGGGGGCCGCCAGCTGAAACATGCTTACTCAGAGAGATTTTATTCATAGGAAATAAATGCCTTTAAAACACAGGCATCAGCTGGGACACCCTCAAGGGGGCTCCTACCAGCAGCCACCTGCACACATCGCCTCTAAATGCTGCTTCCAGGCACGGCTATCTGTTCCTGTTAGCTGGGGGGAGCTGCTTCATTCAGAGGAGACAGTCTCTTCACCATATCTCCCTGTATGTGTGGGAAGAGGATAGTAATGTGCTTAAGGAGGCTCAATTACAGCTCTGATGCTTTAAAGTCCATCATGAACGCAGAGCTTCTCCAATGAAGCGAAACCTGAGGAGGGCCCAGGGGCCAAACGGGGGCCAGTGGGCAGGCAGGGCAATTCTCTGCTACTGGCATAATGCTGTTATTACCTCCTTACACAGAAAAAAATACGGCTGCAGAGAAAATTGATCTGAACTCTTTGAAATCTGATTCCTTTTATCTGAACCGAAAACTATGGAGTTAGAAAGGGGTAAAAAATTGTAAACTTATAAATCTGAGTTGAAACGGAAAAAATAAACAATTAACAAAAATAGACACTTCCAGTTTAAATGTATTTAAAGTAATATTTTTACAGGATTTTTCCAAAAAGGCAAATAGGTTTTAGAAAGAATGTGTTCACTAAGTAGTTGGAGTTCCCACAGCACAAAAATGCAACATGGAACGGCACATCTATACATGCTGCTGCAAGCTGTCAATCACGTTTCCCCGCCCACTCCCATCAGATTGGGGTCAAAATCTGAATGTGGGGGAAAAAAAAAAAAATTTGAAAAAAAAAAATTCCTAAACTGAAAAAGCAATTTGAAACAAAAAAAACTGAAAGTGACGGATTTAAATCTGAAAATATAAAATTAAAAACTGCAATAAAGAAAAGAGATAAAAAAAACACTGCATTTAGAATCAATTCTTATTATTTTTAAGTTTTTAGTCTCTCACATTATAAGGTAAAAATTACACATTACATATCAACTTCTATTTTTTCCGTTTCAACTAAGATTCAGAAGTTTAAAAACATTTTGACCCCTTTCTGACTCCATAGCATAGGTGCTAAACTTAGTGCTATAGTGCGACACTTTGAAAAATATACGATGCCTTGAAGAAGTATCTAATGATGTAATTTTTTAAATTACAACCATAAACTTCAGTAGTTTCTATTGGTATTTCCTGCAATATACAAAATGAAATGAGCATTTATATCCACCATTTGATTAGGATACTCCCAAATAAAATCCAAATTCCATCACTGGTGTCCTGCATAGAGAAGAACATGATCTATAAGTAATTTAATTTCCCTTTAGATACAGCTGGCCTGTAAATGCCTCAGAGCGTGTTAGATGACATTAAAGACAAACAGCATTAAAGAGACCAAGAGACGTAGCAGAAAAATACAATTTGATTTTCTGGAGAAGTCCAAAGCAATAACTTCTCATAGAGCTCATCTAAATTATTATCTGTTACTGGAAAGATGCAGAACTGACAGCCTTTTTAAAGACTTTTGCTATTTTGGTTCCAGCTAAATCGGTAGTTCAATCTCTAACATTCTGCTTTTTCTCATAGTAGCTTCATCTGGTCTGTTCCTGTTTGTTTCTAGATGTTGGAGCTTGGCCTGTTTTCCAGTGTAGTCCTGTTTCTCTGACTGTGACTAACTGGATGTGCTCTCTTCATCCTCTGACATGGGAGCTGGCTCGGAGCTCGTCTGCCTGGCTGTGTGTTTCCTGGACGGGGCCGCCTGTGGAGCTGGTTGACAGTTGCCTTTTGTATCTATGCTTCTTTTTCTATGTCTGCTTCTGTCTCCTTGAACCCCAGTGGGCCTCAGCAGATGGCCGCTCACACTGAGCCTGGTTCTGCTGGAGGTTTCTTCCTGTTCAAAGGGAGTTTTTCCTCTCCACTGTCGCTACAAGCATGCTTAGTGTGAGGGATTGCTGAAGAGTCAATGAGTCGATGCAATCAGCTGGTTTTCCTTAGATAGAAAACTTTGAATCAATCTGACTGGATGATCTGCTGAACTGGAAAGTGACCTGAGATTAAATGTTGTGTGAATTGGTGCTATAAAAATAAATTGAACTGTATAAAGGCTGCCATTAGAAGTAAATGCTTTATAAGCTGTTGAAGCTTTGTGAAGCTAGTGGCTCTTTATTGCTTAACTAGCAGGAAGAATAGATGAGCAGTAAAATAAATGGTCCAGGAATTTATCTCAGGACAGCAGCATCCAGGGCTTTCAGCTCTGTTTAACATTCATCCACAAGATGCTAATTCATAGAAAGGTTTAGGATAGTTTTTGTTATTTAATTCTATAATTAAAATGAAAAAAAAAGTTTTGAAAAAACCAAAACCTCTCTTAGTTTGTTAAAGTTTTGTGTTTTTAGGAAAACCTCCTGGAGTATAATGAGTCGTCTGAGGGGCTGCAGTGTGAAAGCGGTTTCTCCACCGTAGTGCCGCCGCTCTACGGCCTACGCTCTTCACTGTATGCAAACAGGATAAGGCTCAGTAGCTGCAGCTCAGATAAGCCCAGCGCCAATAAAGATGCTGACCCGATTACCACACAGCGCCTGGGAGATAAGCGCCGCTGCCCCACAATACAGCCAGACCAAGCAGCTACCATAAGCTACTGATACATAATCAAGTGGCCTCGAGTATTCAGTGAGGAGTTACTTATGCTTTCTCATGTTTATCCCATTCACTAACCCCCCCTCGCCCCTTCTCACACCCAGCTCCTCTCCCATCCCTCCATTTCATCCTCCGTCTGTCTGCCGCCAGCCTACTGGTCCTCGTTAATGAAACAAAGAGCTCTGAGATGCATCAAAAGGGGCATTGTTCTCTGTGAAACAGTGAAATCTCCCTGACCCCAACCCTCCCTCTCCTCAATCTGTGGATGCACACAGTATGTGCGAGCGCAAAATACAGAGCAAAGTTAAGCCATAAGAGAAAGTGACAGACAGAGGGGCCTGTGTAACAGCAGGGGGCCCGCAGAGAAAAGTAATGAGGCCTCCAGCTTCACATCATCTGCTGCCTAAGCAGATGATTGACAATAGAAGCTTCGGAGCATCTTTGTTTCCTCCCTAAACGGAGATCATGAAGCCGACCGTACAAAGACGGAAAGTGACGCATCATATCATGATGAAACTTCTTATTACTGTAATTTATAACCTTATGAAATACACCGGCCACTGAACCCGACCCGGGTTTGAATCCCACCTGTGGTCCTTTGCCGCATTTCTCTCTCTCATAACCCCTTTCCTGTCAGCCTACTGTCAGAAAAACATCCACTAGTGCCATAAAATAAATAGATAAATTGAAATATATTCGACAAAAAGTTAAAAAAAAAACACAATCCATTTTAACATTATAATTTTTACAGGAAAGTTTGAAAAGACAGTTTCTTCCCTCTGTTTGAAATTCTGTTATTTCGGGATTAAATGTGGATGAAACTTTTTTCAACAAAGCAGAATATTCATTACAATAATTTCAATTGTTTGTTTTTTTAAATAAAAAATAAAAAAGACACTTTGTTTCCAAGTTTGAAGATGTTTCACTCCCCATCCAGGAAACTTTTTCAATTCAAAATGTCAGAATTAGCGTTGTGTTCGAGGTTCAAAGGGGGGTCGGTAAAGGGAATTGGTGTTGTAATGATAGCGGAAAGCAAAACCAATCCCTTTACAGGAGAACAGAAGACTTCGCCTTTTCAGCCAGGCCAACTATTCCCTTTAACGACCCCCATTCCAAAGGGGGGGACCCATTCATCTGTTTCTATTTGCATGTTTTCTAAACTAAAACCAGGCTTTGTTGGGCTGCTGGATAAAACCTGGAACTAAACGCTATTTCTGACATTTTGAATTGAAAAAGCTTCCTGGATGGAAGAGAAACGTCTTCAAACTTTGAAGCAAATTCCAGTGGATTGTTTTCAGCTTTTTTTGGAACGACTATGACCTGAATGACTGAGAATCTTCACCAGTATATTGCTTGACACATGAATGTAGATTACTTTCTGGAAAGCTTTATAAAGTTCCAACACATTCACGGATCAGTGCAAACAAATATTTATAACAGAGTCCTGGCCAGTAATCTGAAATGCTCTAAGTTAGCGGTCTCAAGGTGTTTATAAGGGAGGAATATAATCACAGAAGGCAGTGAAGACGAAGGCAGGAGGAGCAGCAGTCTTACCGCTCCGCCTTTGGAAAAGTGCAAACGGCTAGCCCCTGCCTTTGATTTGACTGTTTGCCAGACGGCGAGCTGAAGGAGATGAATGAGTCTGGTCTAGGAAAAGAACCAAGGAGCATCAGTCAGCCTGATGCTTTCAGTTTGCCCACAGAACCCACAAGCGACGCAGGACAAACGCAAACACTCAACCAATCGGGTCACATTTGACTTTCATATGCAACCCACAGGCCCATACTGTCCATTAACTGACAGCTTTTAGCCTCTAAATCTACATCATGGGCCCCAAAATACACAGTCACACCCACATGCCTCTAATCGCAGCCCTTTGCAGACGTTACCCCCCAGGGGTTGGTTATTTAACTCTTGTAGGGCTCAGCCACAGATCCCATTGACAAACCCAAACTGCTAGAGATATTCCACCGCCTGTGCTCCATCTCAAAACGCACACAAACACACATTAGGGCACAAAGGAAAAACGATGCATGCCATTCATTCTTGGGGAGGTAGTAACCACTGCTGCCACAAACATCTGCTGATCTTTATCTTGTTACATAATACAATGATGCTGCTCTGCCAGAGGTCTTTACCTCACCTTGGCCTGCAGCCATTGGACGGTCACAAAACATTATCCTCCACAGGTCAGCCTTCGCTGCAAAAAACATCTAGAAATAAGTACAACATTTCTTAAATTAAGTGCATTTACCCTCAATATGTTGGGTAAATAAGATGGTTTGCCAATGGAATGAGTGTTTCTACTCCTACAACAGGATAATTAGATAATATTCACTTGAAATAAGACAATGCAGTTATTTTTTTCCTTATCTTAAATGTTAATTGTTATGTTCCATTGGCAAGGTGTCTCACTTACCTCCACAATTCAAGAAAAAATGCACTTAATTTAAGCAAAAATGACTCATTTAGATTTCCATTTTCTGCAGTGTTTAAAGGTATACTCACCAACCTAATCACTCCATTAAAAGCAACTCTTGGACTTTTCCGCATGATGTCCTCTATTTTATAAATGGAAATCTCAAAAGTGTGGCATGCATTTGTATACATCCCTATTTGCTTTCTTACTCCAAAAATCCAAACTAGCTAAGACTAAGGCCCCGTCCACACGAAGTCAAAACGAACACGAAACGCTAATATTTTCCAGAACGTTTGTCGTAAAGACG
>NW_015150914.1:312492-314739 GCF_000732505.1 Cyprinodon variegatus | reverse complement strand
ATGTGAATTGGAGCTATAGAAATAAACTGAATAGAATTAAATTTAAAACAAGTGTAACTTTAAGACCTGCACACACAACCCTGAAAAAATGTAGAACCTACATCTGCTTTTTTTCTTTTTTCTCTATTATGCATAAGTCTGAGTTCATCTATTACATAAATTTCCAATAAAATACAGTCCTGTGAAGTAATACCACCAAAGTCAGTTTTCTGTATAAATGTGAAGCTTTTCCATTACACAGGCCCTGCATCTGACAGCATCAGTGTTACGTCAACAGGAAAGAGTTTGTTGACCTCTCTGCAGTAAACACATGTCATTGCTCCGTCAGAAGATGAACAGTCATTCCTAGTTACTGATCAGGTCTGTGGAGTATTATAAAATATTGCTTTAGACGTGAGAAGACTTCCCATTTCCTAAGCTAAACTTCCCTTCTGAATAACTTACATAAGTTTGAAAACTTCTTTTTGGACTCTGCAGAGTCATGCAGACTCTGAGCATATTTGCCCTTAGATTAAGGTCAGAGGCTTTGGATGGGAGCCTATATTTGGGTTTGTGTATGAGGACCTCCCACTTTCTGTTTGATTACAGTTTGCTTTGTAGACACTTGGCAAATAGTAGTTATCTACTGCTCTCTGAAAGCTGTGTTTCTAGGAAGTGCCACCCAGTCCTCCAATTAAAATGTGACCTCTTTTCTAAAAGCTTGTGAAATCAAAATGGAAACTACAAACATTTGGGCTGCACAGTTGTGCAGTTTGTTGGCCTGTTGCCTTTAAGCAAGAAGGTTTCAGGTATGATTCCCAGTCTGGAGTCTTTCTGCGTGGAGTTTGCATGTGCTCCCTGTGCATGTATGGGTTCTCTCCGGGTACTCCGGCTTCCTCCCACAGTCCAAAAAACATGACTATTAGGTCAGTTTGCTTCTCTAAATTGTCTGCGTCAGACTGGTGACCTGTCCAGGGTGTGCTCCCCCATAGACTGCCCTAGATAGGGCGGAATATGTGGGAGAAGATGGATGGAAGTATGCCTTTGATTAAATTCTCATTCCACTCATGCTTCCTCTTTCTATTTATGAGTTTTGCATCTCTTAGCGGCTGGGAAGGGAAGGGGAGCCGAGTCGGTAATGGACTGCGAGAGGAGAAAAAGAAACGGGACAGGATCTCATTTCACAACCACACCTTCCTCCGACGTACACTACCTTTCCGTTTCCCACCCTTTCCTGCGCTCCATGACACACACATCCTGTGCCTCCCGGTTCAATCACAGCCTCATATCTCATCAAGAGATAGCTGAGCTATTTAGATGATACTCTGAAAGTTAATGCAAAAATTGGCTCCAACATAAAGCATTCATGTCTTGGAGGTGATATAAGGTTAGTGCTTCAGCAGTAATGGATTCCCCATGGTGCACGGGACATGATTCTTTATAGTTCGCCAGAGTTTGGATAATGAATGTGAAATGCTTGTGGCAGTTTTAAGTGAAGCTGGTCTTCGGCGGTGAAGTGGTCTTAATCTCCAGCTCAGAGCTACGTCTCGACATATGCAAACACACAACCACACAATGCAATATTTTCCTTTGCATTGTGTAAAACTTACTCATAGTTTTAAGTGCAGCCTGCATTTAGAAAGCAGGCTTTCCTGAGTGCTCAAGCGGCCGTCGCTTTCGCCGAGTGTTTTCACAATAAACATGTTGCGAAACGACACACTGGAGGCTCCAGCGGACAGTGCGTCGCCAGACACCGGAGAACAAAACTAGGCAGCCTGTGTATTTATAGTGTAGGCGCATGGTGTTATTCTGTAAAGGTTGGAAACAGAGCCAGGCTGAAATCAGCACATGAAGCTCCAGCTCAGCTGCCAGGATCAGAGGCAGCGGCTCTGGTTGCTGAGTGTTGAGGAGAAATCATGTTTTCTTTCTTTGCACATGAAATCTCAGCCTGGATTACAGTGCTTTGAAAAGTTTTGTCTCCTTACAGATTTCCCACTTTTTTTCTTTTTCTGTCACACTTAGTAGATATTTAAGATTATTGAATACTTTTTATATAGAAGGTAATAAGCTGCATATATACAAAATATAACTTTCAAACGATTTAAAAAGCAACTAAAACCTTCCTGATTCTATGTGGAAAAAGTAATCTGTTCACTCAGCCAGATTATCATTATCATCATCATACCATTATCAGATTTAAGCCTTAAGGGCTGCGTATACTCCCACAGCATTTCAATTCTATTCAGTTTATTTCTATAGCTCCAATTC
>NW_015150914.1:309237-310959 GCF_000732505.1 Cyprinodon variegatus | reverse complement strand
TTTTCTTTAATGGAGAGTCTCCAGACTGATTAGTGAGTGAAACCTTGAAAGTTCGGAAGATCAGGATGGTCTCACGAGGCTAGTTAATCACAGCTAATTCATCATAAGATAACTTTTCATACAGGGAAACTCTCATTTGGATAATCTTAAGCCTTGATATTTAAAATCATTATTGAATTCACTTAAGTTATAAATATCTAATGTTAAAATTGCTTGATGATGTATAACATTTAAGTGCTGCAAAATGAATATGGGAGCCTGAAAATGAAGCGATCTGAGTTCAGTATTTCACGTGTTTATTACAGATAACCAGCCTTGCTTTGCCCAGACTTCTTGGTGTTGCCTGAGGTAATGCGGCGGTTGGGTTGACTGAAATATGTCGCCGCCCATTTTTGCATGTGTGGATCTCAGCTGGCTGATACTAACTAATTAAAGCTAATGGGGTATTAATGTATGCACTGATTGCAGAGTATTTGCAACCCTTTCTTCTACAACACAGTGAACAAAAGCTGCTCAACAACACCAGGCCTGCATCTGAGCCCTCTGCACGCCCGCATTCCTCGCTCCTCATTCACAGCGCCTGATAACCCCCACCCTCCCTTCTGTTCTCTTCTACCTCCCCACCCCTCCACCCACCCACCTACCCCCTAAACCGCTAAAGTGGGCCAACCAATAATCACCCGAGAGCCAGACTGTGTTTAGCATGACAAAGGAGAATTTGTGAGCACATTTGCGATTGTGTATTTACATGAATGTATGTGTGTGTGTTTACAAGCATGTTGGTGTGTGACTCTAGATGAACCAGTAAAGGAAGTTTGGTTTATGCAGGAAATTCACTCCACATGTGCTCAAAGCTATTCCACATTTATACGAGCACAGATGAAACGCTGTATATCTGTCTGGGGGTTCTTTAAAAAAGGAACACTGGTTTACATGGAAAACTCTGCATCTGTCTGGCAGATCTGCAGTCGCTGGTGAGTTTTTAAAAAGTTAATCCGCTCCATTTGTAGCTGTCTGGGTAATAAAAGTTTGCTTCTGTGCAGCAAAGTCACATTTCCTATTCATGTGGGGCTGTCGCTAGGTCTCCCACCTGCTCCACTGACACCCGCTCAGCCAGGCATCTCTCAGAGGCATTCCTCTACCCCAGCACCTGCTTAAGAAATTATTCACTGGGACAGAGAGGGAGAAGGAAAGTGATCAGGGGGCAGCTGGCCAGAGCTTTGCAGGAGTTCAGTGAGAGAATGTGGAGAAGTTAAGCTCAACTCCCATAATCCTCTTCTTTAAAAAAGAGAGAAAAGAAAAAGCGGAGACAGAGGGGATTGAAAACTGGGGGCCGCTGGAGCTGGAAAACTAAAAAGGAGCGGGCAACAGTGACAGCAGCTATCAAAGAAGCACACACACCAAGCCCAGAATCTGGAAGGGACACTAGCTGAATACAAAGTTTGAACTGAGTGCACAAAGTGGACATCAGAAAAAAAAAAGCAAGCGCAGACCCCCGGCCTCTTATTCTGGGTCAGGCTGTAAATCAATACTGATAGCAGTCAGATTTTCACCTCAGCTCTGAGAAAGGACATCTCTAGCTGCCAGGAACCTATGGAGGTCAAAGTTCACAGTAACAGGGCAACTGGGGCACGCCATGGAAGACAGGAGGGTGGGGGCTATTTTCAGGCCAGTAAATGAGGGCCGGGTAGAGGAGAGAGCAAGACATCAGTCCGACTAGAT
>NW_015150914.1:305078-306508 GCF_000732505.1 Cyprinodon variegatus | reverse complement strand
CCTAGGACATAAACGGCCTTTCTGTCCCGCTCTGCTCTGCCAGGGCCTGGGCACCTGGATGTGTTAATAGATATATGAAGGTAATGGTTGTCTTAGAGATGTGTTTGGGTTGTCATCATGTTGGATTTCTGCCCTGTGATCAACTTCCCTAAAGCAGAGACAGACCATGATACTCCCCCCATGATGCTTGAATGTGTAAACGAAGGACTGAAAACAATTTCTTTTATTGACCCACAATGAGCAAATTCATTCTCTGCATTTAACCCATCCCCTTGGGGAGTACAATTGGTGTGCGGCACCCGGGGAGCAGTGTGGGGTCAAGGGTCTTGCTCAGGGACCCAGAGTGGAGGCTGTGGGGATGAACAAGGTATTGCAACCTTCTCAGAGTGCACTGCTCTTACCCTCTCCCAAACATCTTAACCAAATTGTTTATGTTGGTCTCATTAAACTACAGGACACGGATCCGGTAATGTTAGAGCGCATCAACTTTAGAAAGAGGGTTAGACTGATTTGATGCACTGCTCATATGTCTTGTTTATAAAAGCTCTGGACATTAGGCTGAGCACGTGCAGACCACTTCTTCTATTAACAACTAAACAGCTCTGAGTGGAGCCTGTGCTGGTCAACACACGTATGATCGTTTTTCAAAAACCTATTTTTAACCTAACTCAGACCCTAACTTAACTCAGACCTGGTAGATGTTTCCCCTCTGAGAAAATGCTCCAAAGTGGGAGCATTTTAAAATAAATAAAGTACACACTGCCATCTAGTGGTTAATAGGGAGAAGTTCACTTTAACCTCAGTGAAATACTTTGAAAATCCACATTTCAATCCAATAGTGTTATTGGAATCCAGGACAAGACCTTATTACCTTTGTAACATTTGTAAGGGGTATGCAAGTGATTAAAAACGCTAAATTATTCTATAAAGGGCAAAGTAATGCAATTGTTTGGCATTTTTTAAGGTTCAATGGCCAACGCTGTAAATGCAAATAATTAAACAGGTATTTAAATTTAAATATAGATGTTTTAATAGATACTCTCAGATAAAAAGTAATCCACTATTAGTAAAACCAAATGATCAGTGATCCATTATTTTATTTTTTTTAGCAAAACACAGCCGTAGTGATTTGCTGAACATTAACAAGTGTGTTTAATGTTCTGCAAATCACTGCGCCTGGTGACACAGTAAACACGCAGCTTTCCTTTATGTGCCTTTTTCATGGCAGATTGCTCCCCAATGACTACACTTATAAACAGCCTGGTTAAACATATCCACCGGCTGTTCAGATAGGTGGGAGGTTCATTAAAATCAAACCATTCAGGGATAAGAGCCATAAAAATGAATGGAGGTGAGTGAGACGGTCTTCAAAAAGAATAGAAGGAGTCTGAATAAAGGGCAGTACAGAAGAGGATTAGGGCCACTGAAAA
>NW_015150914.1:300901-302768 GCF_000732505.1 Cyprinodon variegatus | reverse complement strand
GCAATCAGCTGGTTTTCCTTAGATAGAAAACTTTGAATCAATCTGACTGGATCATCTGGTGAACTGGAAATAAACTGAATTGAAATACTAAAATAGGATCAAAGTTTTCATGCGTCAGATGAGGGGTTTGCAACCTCGACTGTGGCTCTCTTAAAATACCAAACTTGCTCTTGCTTTTTTTTTTTTTTTTTATATACCAAAGTGCTTTCAACCATGGACAGGGGCCAACAGGGGCCCCCGTATATCATGTCCTGGCCCCTGTTATGGCCCCTGTACTGAAGACATGATACTCTGAACTGTGCCGGAACAGATACGGTTACTGATAGGTCCTTTGGATCTATTTAATTTTTTTTTCTTTAAAATTCTGTTTTACTAATTATTTAAAAACAATAACGTGATAGCTTCAGTGGTATTGAGATAGGATCCCAGTTTTCATCTGCTAAATGTAAAAAAAAAAGCTGAATTCATCAGTTTTTTTGTTGTAATTCAGATTTTAGCTTAAATTAGGTCAAATATATGTTAATTTCCAAATTATGAATGTATATTGATCCAATAAGACATTTTTAAATTTCAATTAAATCTAATTGAATAGAAATTTCACTTCATGCTTTTAGATTGATATATTTGAATCAATTGCCCTGTTTTTTATTTCATGCTTTTCTGTGCCCCCATGAAAACCCGCTGGGCCCCTCATGCCCCCCTGATACATTTGGTCTAGAACCGCCAGTGCTTTTAACATGGTTATTTTTTCCTTTGTAAAACCTCACCAAGGACATTCATGCTGTTAAAACGTGACCTTGAAATATTGGAAATAAGTAACCTTGACTGTTGGATTTTCAGACAGTATTCAAAATGTTGATCCTTTGTGGGAGGCCAGGCGGAGACTCTTGCTGCTCTGCTCCCGGTAATACTCCTGCTGCTCTTTAGGGATGGACGTTCGGTTCAATCATTTCCGTTCATCGCCGCAGCAGCGGTTTCACGTCGTGCGTGATTCCTTATTGTGGGAAGAGCAGCAGACCCCGCCCCCCCGTGCTGCCCCAGAGACAGCAGCCAAACGGCTCACCCAGCGCACCGCAGCGCACCGCTCCAGCCCTGCCGTCGGTAACGGAGAAGATGGCAGAGCGGCAACAACAGAAGCACGAAGGCAGGGTAAAGATCGGCCATTACATCCTCGGTGACACGCTCGGAGTGGGAACGTTCGGGAAAGTAAAGAGTTAAGTCACGTCTTTTTGTGTCACATCAAACATAAATGTGTGTTTTAGCTGTCAGAGTTCATGTTAATATTCGCCCTGCCTCCTGACATAGCGTAGCGGGTTGAACTTGACAGTGAGCCGTTAGCGTAACTCCACGTTTAAAAGCAGACGCGGACCTGATTTCCTGCGTAGCTGTCGCGTAAGAATTCGAGCACTTGAAAGTCAAATTGTTTCACCGAGGAGCCTGTCGGTAGCCAGCAGTTATCAGCTGAGGCAGGTGGAATAACACGAAGGGATTCAAACCCACATCATATTAATACAGCTGCATTGTGTTGTTAAAGAAATATAGTTTAAGTTTTTATTGGGATTTTTATATTTTAATCAGAACCGTCCAGTTTGATGGTGGAAGCCTAAAATGTGGTTAACGGGTTTAAAGGTGCAGCGGCTGTTAGTTTAATGTTATGACAGGAGAACCTTTAATGTTTGTTTGAAGGGTTTTTATTCCCTCAGCTGGTTTCTGTGCTCAGAATGACCTTGTTAGCCTTTCAGCCTGCTGCTTCCTCACACCATCCTGTAGCTAACTCACCTTCACCTGCCTGCTCCTTTAAAACTGCTCAATAAAAACTTATAGAAAGAAAAACAAACAAAGCTTTGTCCTGTGTGAGCTGAAGCAG
>NW_015150914.1:297954-299181 GCF_000732505.1 Cyprinodon variegatus | reverse complement strand
GAAACCTCCAGCAGAACCAGGCTCAGTGTGAGCGGCCATCTGCTGAGGCCCACTGGGGTTCAAGGAGACAGAAGCAGAGAAAAAAAGTTACAAAAAGAAGAGATTTTCTTGCTTTGCAATTTATGATTTGTTTATTTAGTGCTGAATGATTTAATGCAGTTTAGAGAAGTTTATGCAGTTCTACTCTTGAATGCATGCTCAATAACTTCATAGATAAGACATGTTTAACTATGAATAACATATGCTATTTATATTTCTAACCACAGAGTTTGAGCTACTGAATACACGGCACCCTTGGTGTCGAGTAAACCCTCAGTTTAAAAACAAAAGAGTAATCTTATGTGGCTATCTTTACATTTTTAGTTATCTAGAGATTTCCTGGAATTAATTTGTGTGTCCTGTCTGTGTTTTTGCTATTTTAGTCGGACAGCATCAACTGACAGGCCACAAAGTCGCCGTGAAGATCCTGAACAGACAGAAGATCCGCAGCCTCGATGTTGTTGGAAAAATCAAGCGAGAGATCCAGAATCTCAAACTGTTCAGACATCCTCACATCATCAAGCTGTAAGTAAGAGAAAGACTCACACTCCCCAAGGGAGTGAAAGAGTCTTTCTACTAGCAAGAAGGTGACGTGAAACGTATCAGTGTTCTATAACTGGCTGTTTTTAATGCTGGTGCTGTGCTATGCTGTCTGTGATAACAGAGCTTCCTGGTTCCTGCATGTTTACTATTGCTGTTCTGTACGGGTCATACCTGAAAGATTCCCATAGGCTAGAAAACACAAAAACAATAACACTGCCTCCTGTTTTTATCGCAGAGAATCATACATGCATGGACCTAGACAAAAAAACCTGCCTCTTTTCAGATCCTCTAGTTCAGATAAATCCTGTGTTAGTTGACTTTAAATGCTGTCTTCTTTCTTTGTCAGCCAACAATCTGTGTTATTTTAAGGTTCAGTCGACACTTTCACACTCAGATGTGTGAGCTCTCCGCTCTTTACAAGGAATTCTGTCTGACTTAGACAAAGCCACTGGGGCTCAAACTATTTATCAGAAAATTCAATACTTATTGTATGTATGTGTGTATGTGTATATATATATATATATATTAGGGATGGGACGATTTATGTGTATATGTACATATATATGTGTATATATGCATACAGTGGGGCAAAAAAGTATTTAGTCAGCCACCAATAGTGCAAGTTCTCCCACTTAAAAAGATGAG
>NW_015150914.1:295744-297057 GCF_000732505.1 Cyprinodon variegatus | reverse complement strand
ATGTCTTTATTGTAGGTAAAAATTGTTTTTTATTTGACAAGTTTTGCCATTTAAAATGTTTTTTGTTTTATAGTTTCCCAAAGATTATCTCATTTTAGATCAATTGATGGTCAAAACACTCAATCTTTAGATTAATCGGCTGCTAAAATACTGCATAGATTTTGCCCTGATCTGGTTAACAGCATCTATACAACAACAACCACTGATGAGCCAGTAGACCAAAGGAAGGTGCGTTCTAATTCATCCCAGATGTTGGCAGAAAAGGCCAAGCTCAGTTACTTTATTATGTTGATTTCATTAGTCTGGAAAAGCTTTGTGTGTTTACATAGAGGAGAAAGGATTGTGATTTATTTTGGATTTATCCCCCCCCCCCCCCCCCGGTGCTGGGCTTGTAACACTCCACTAACAGGAATGAAGAGCACTATCTCCCTAAAGCAGCAGTTTGTCAGGTTGGCCTTGCAGTGTAATAAACATGACCTTTATGAAAGCATTGCTCAGTCAAGCCCTGCTACGTTTAGTGCTTGTTTTTAAGCTGCGCATGTTGTCCTGTTTTTAAACTGACTTTAGATACTTGGAGCAGAGTTCATGTTAACACAACCTGCCGTTTTTCTCCCAGCTACCAGGTAATTAGCACACCGACAGATTTCTTCATGGTTATGGAGTACGTGTCCGGAGGGGAGCTGTTCGACTACATCTGCAAAAACGGAAGGGTACTGCTTTTTTTTTTTGGCAAAATAATAAAGATTTGGGTTAACCCACTGAAGAGGTTATAGATTGGTATTAAATCTGTTTTTTTAAACCTTTGGACATTTTTATTAAGATAATTCTAATAATTCAGGCAAAATCAAAACATATTTTTCCATAAATTGGACTTCAGTCTTTAGGATGTGTCTTTTTGGAAATACTATATAATAAAGTTTCCCAGTGTTATTAGAATCTGGGGGAGGAATCTTCTTCAAATCAAAAAAACATTACTCAATTATTTTTGGTTTGAAATGACAACTATTAGGAATTGATTATGTGCTCTGATACTTTTATACTTTTAAGGCTTTTTTTTCTATTTTTAAGTTACTTTTGTATCATTATGCTACGTTCAGACCGCTAGCAGCAGAGGCAGCAGAAGCAGCTAGCTTACATGCAAAGTCAATGGTTGACATGCATGAAGGCAAAAGGTCCTGCAGCGCGTTTTGAGCAGGAGGAGCAGCGACGCGCTGCGAACGCAGCAGCTGCTGGAGTCGGTAAAATTGAACTTTAGCTGCTGGACGCGGTGCATCAACCAACCGGAGAAGCTGATCTGGGAGCTGGCAGGGAGT
>NW_015150914.1:291577-293073 GCF_000732505.1 Cyprinodon variegatus | reverse complement strand
ATATAGCTGCCATTGTTCCAGGCAGAGAAAGGATAGGGTAGCTCCGCCCAACGCACATCAGAGCCACTTTACCACCGCAAAGCTAGAGCAGCAAAGATGCTTCAGATGTGTGTCAGAACTAAACCTGTACAAGCATCAGAAATGAAGCATCCAGCGTGTTTTTGCTGGTGTTGCATCCATATCGGTATCGGATTATTTATATTAATATTTTTCCTCCTTCACAAAGGTAGGCAGCAGCTTTGACAAACCATGATGGCAATTCTTTTACATCCAAGTAGTCTGCAGTTCTTCAGATATACACACACATCAATTTCAAACAGATGGTATCGGTTTGGGCCGATACTGCACAGCCAGGTATCGGTTATCGGTATCGGGGCCAAAACATTGCATTGGTTCAACGCTAGTTTTAGCTGCTCTTACTGCGTGCGGTCTGAACGTAGCATTAGCATTAAAATGTGGGTGAGGATACGCCATAATTATGTTTTCCAGTTTAAGATGTTTAAATTGTTCAGTTGCCCATTGAAGAACTCAGCCTGCTTTGGTTTTACTAGAGGGGAAAGTCAGATGTTTCTTATTTACTCTGGTGTCAGAATCAAATATTGATAACACTTTCTAAAAGGTAGTGATGGCAGTAATGAGCTGTGTTTGTCTTTACCTTATCAAGTAGCTTATCAAGTCTTTCAAACAGGAACTGCTGGATGTTTAGTAGGTAGAAGTCTATTCTTACCCACTTACAGCTACTGTTTACCCTAATGTCCTTTTCCTGACCCATAACAGTAATGTAAATATGGGTTTACTCAATGGAAAAGGTAACCATCTGTACTTTTTTTTTTTTAGATTTTTTACCACGATTAAACTGCTCCTTATCTTTTGTTAAAATACAAAGTTTTACATTTAGATTTCTGAATTTTTCCAACTCCTAAACTAATCAATTTTTTTGCTTATATTTATACTTATTCTGGGGAGTAATACATTTTCTTAACGTACTCCTGAGTATTCGACTAGCCAATTACTGGTCAGAGCTGAAGAGGGGAAAACAAACTGATTTTAATATGCTGCATTTCTAACAGAAAAAGCAGTTATTTACTTTTTCAAACTACGGTAGCAGCCATTCAAAATGGCCCTTCCCAGTCAAACGCCAGCCGAATCCCCTCTACCTTCCAGCCACTGGTCTCCTGGGTGTGCATTTTTTTTCCCCCTGACTCCACCCTTTCACTGAATTACAGGGTTTGATAACGCTTCTCTTTAGATCTTATTGTCCACAAATCATTACAGAAAGAATATTTTAGATGTTTAAAAAGGAATTATAGCGGACAAGCCAAGGGTCCATCAAGGAAAGTGGGGAAATTTGGGATGCTTACGACTAGCCTCGTGAGACCATCCTGATCTCGCGAGCTTTCAAGGTTTCACTCGCAGATCAGTCTGGAGACTCTCCGTTGAAGAAAATTTGGAGCCGTTCACCAAACGAACGTCCAATCAGCGTTGGCTTTGAGGCG
>NW_015150914.1:283359-291120 GCF_000732505.1 Cyprinodon variegatus | reverse complement strand
GTCATATGCTTCGTTGATCTGATTGGCTTATTTGGCCCGTCTATCACCAACATAGGCCAATCAGCTAACCAGTATTTTCGCCCCTTCCCAAAATTACTTCAACGGAAGGTTTCCAGATGGATTTGCTCCGCATATCCATCTGGCGGAGTCAGGTTAGCCTACGACTGTAGCAAGGTGATATCATGTTGTTTGTGCTGCCCCCCAGTGGCCACCAATCAAAGGATACAGCTTTGAGTATATTTACATGGTAACACCTTTAGTCTGTTCATAAATGAATCCACTGTAGTTAGAATAAAGCCACAAAATCATCTCTGTGACCATTCATAAAAAAACAAAAAACAACCTTAGATGAAAAGAGCAAGTTAAAGTCGATGATATGAAAGGTTTTAAGTCATTACATCGTTTCTCTCAGGTGGAGGACTCAGAGGGTCGCCGTCTTTTCCAGCAGATTATCTCTGCTGTGGACTACTGTCACCGGCACATGGTGGTCCACAGAGACCTCAAACCGGAAAACGTTTTGCTTGATGCCAACAAGAACGCCAAGATTGCTGACTTTGGTAAGATCCCATAAAAATGTGCATCTTTTAGTATCTGTGTGATTAAATCCCGCATTTTAATGTTGTAGTTTGGAACTGATAAATTTATTTACGAGTGAGCTAATAGGAATAGACCTCAGTAGAGACCTGTGAGGTAGAGGATTCATTTTTTTTGGGTTGACGACAGAAGATTTAACGCAATATGACCATGAGAGAGGGAAATATTTTCTGGAACAGGCGAGGGCCCTTGAACACAGCGGGTGTGTGTGTGTGTGTGTGGGGGGGGGGTGAGACGGCCCTTAGCAACGGCCAGGTCTCATATCAAGTCTGGCAGGAAGCCTTGAGGCCCAGTGTCATCTGATAGGGAAGGAATCGGCAGGGGTGTGGCAGAAGGGGGGTGGGGGGTGTCTCTGCAGCGGGAGGAGTGTTTTGGCTCCAGGCTAGAAGACGCGGTGATCAGAGGGAGCGAGGGGGGGGGTGATCACAGAGGGAGGCTCATCCAATCAGAGCAGCTCTGTGTTTAGACTCTAGGAGAGGTAATATTGCCACCTTATGGCAACATTCAGTTTATTCTGTTTGTATCAAAGGATCAGAGGCAACAATTTGATCTTTGCTTATTTTGTGTTACAGTAAATAGAGACGGACGTTAATGTGTGCTTGCCTTGTGATTGCCTTACAGGACTTTCAAACATGATGTCAGACGGAGAATTCTTACGAACGAGCTGCGGATCACCCAACTACGCAGCTCCAGAGGTCATCTCAGGAAGGTGTGTTTGGATTCATAACCAATGACTGATTCTGATTATTATTAAACTTAAAACCTTTCACTCTAATTGCTCGTCATGTCTTCATACATATAAGAAGCAGTGATTTATTGAATTCTACTGGCAGATTTCTTATTTTTCTAGTTTTCCTGGCCTCCTGAAGGACACCCTTATCACAGTATGTCTTTGGCGTGGCTTGATTTTGATATATTCAGGACGCTGCTTTAAAAGCTCTCAGTAAACACAGATCAGCATTTGGATTGTTTTTATTTTATACTTTAAGTCCAGTTAATTTCAGCCAATTAAGTAAGTTACAAGGTTAATTTCCTGGACTGAGTCCTTTAACTAATCACATTAATATTAAATATAAATGATTTACAAAAAAAAGAACTAATAAATGGGAGGAAAAATTATTTAAAAACATTTTAAAACCCTTAAGATTCGATTCTTCTAAGCACCTTTAAAGAGTGACTCAATACATTCCCAGTATCTCATAAACCTTTGGTTATTAGCAGCCGTTCTATGAACGCTTCAGGGATTAATTAGAAAAAAAAAAACTCACAAAGGCCAAGGAATACAGACTGGTAAAAGTATTCTATACCAAACTTAAAGACATCTAACAAAGCATGTTTAGTCCATCTTAAATAAAAAAAATGCAAATCAAATGGATAACACAGATAATGAGAGCTTAAATGAGAATAACAGCCAAGACATCAGTGGTAACTATGGAGAGGCTGCAGAGAAAACCCTGAAGGGATTCTGTTTAACTTTGACCAACAATGAAAGTAGGGAACAATGTTGCAGAAGGAGCTCCCACCGGTGGAGACTAGAAGCCGAACTTCTTTGTTTAGGTGCAAAAGCTACGTTACACTCCGAATCTACCTGGACACACACATTGCATAATGAAACACGGTGCGGCAGCATAATGCCCTTCATCAGCAAGGATGCTGAGTCTGGATATAGTTGATGGTAGGGATGTGGGGAAAACGTTGATTTGGTGATTTATCATGACTATTGGCTGCCCGGTATAATATCGAACTTTAGGTTCCTTATATCGATTTAAAAAAAACAACAAAACATTTTCACCTATAATGAAAAAGAAAAATGGGCTCTTCCACTCTGGCAGACAGCGCTGTGCGGCGCATCCCCATACCTGTAGTTGTGGCAGTAACGGTGGAAGACGTGGACTGACTCAAACCCCAAACAACGTGGATACCAAAATAACTTCTGAATGTAAAACTACACTGCCTGGCCAAAAAAAAGGTCGCCACCTGGATTCAACTAAGCAAATAGCTACGAGCCTCCTATTGGATAATTACTAAATGGGCGATTATCTTTCAGCTGGTAACAAGTTATTTAACCCCAACTTCTCATTTCCTAAACAACCATGTGGAAAGACACATGCCGTGGTCGTGGAAAAGACGTTAGTCTGTCTGAGAAGGGTCAAATCATTGGCATGCATCAAACAGAGAAAACATCTAAAGAGATTGCAGAAACTACTAAACTTGGGTTAAGAACTGTCAAACGCATTATTAAAAACTGGAAGGATAGTGGGGACCCATCATCTTCAAGGAAGAAATGTGGCCGGAAAAAAATCCTGCATGATGGTGATCGGCGATCACTTAAACGTGCGGTGAGATCAAATGGAAGAAAAACAACAGTAGAACTCAGGGCTGTTTAATACTGAAAGTAAGAGCATTTCCACACGCACAATGTGAAGGGAACTGAAGGGATTGGGACTGAACAGCTGTGTAGCCCTAAGAAAACCACTAATCAGTGAAAAAAAGGCTTCAATTTGCTATGGAGCATAAAGATTGGACTGTGGAGCAATGGAAGAAGGTCATGTGGTCTGATTAGTCCAGATTGTTCCAGAGTGATGGGCCAATCAGGATAAGAAGAGAGGCAGGTGAAGTGATGCCCCCACCATGCCTAGTGCCTACTGTACAAGCCTGTGGGGGCGGGGTTATGATCTGGGGTTGCTGCAGTTGCTCAGGTCTAGGTTCAGCAACAGGATGGTGCTCAAAGAATGAGGTCAACTGACTACCTGAATATACTGAATGACCAGGTTATTCCATCAATGGACTTTCCCTGATGGCATATTCCAAGATGACAATGCCAGGATTCATCGGGCTCAATGGTCAAAGACTGGTTCAGGGAGCATGACTCATCATTTTCACACATGGATTGGCCCCCACAGAGTCCAGACCTCAACCCCATTGGGAATCATTGGGATGTGCTAGAGAGGGCTTAGCGCAGCGGTCAGACTCTACCATCATCAATGCAAGATCTTGGTGAAAAATTAATGCAACACTGGATGGAAATAAATCTTTTGACATTGCAGAAGCTTATCGAGACAATGCCACAGTGAATGCGTGCCGTAATCAAAGCTAAAGGCGGTCCAACAAAGTATTAGAGTGACCTTTTATTTGGGGGGGGGGACTTTTTTTTTGGCCAGGCAGTGTATAATACATAAAACGAAGAAAAGACTGTAAATCTCAGTCTCTGCATCAAACTGACCATATATCAATGCGTCAATGCGTGTCTTATTTATTTATTTTTTGCACCAGTTTTTTTTTCTCACAATGTTTATATTTGATCACTGCTGCGAGCTGTACGAAACCATTTTCATTTTCAAACCATTTTCACCAGTTTCATTTTGTTTACTGGAAAAAAAAGTTGTTTAAGCCTAAAGGTCTGGTTCTCCTCCTGCAGCAGTGTGTCGCTGTGAGCTTGTCTCAGACATTTTTAATTTATGCCCAAAATTGAAGCGTGGTCTGCGCTATGTTATTCCACGCCACGACGCCAGAGGACCAATCAGGAACTAGCTGTGGGTCTAGATACGGCCGAGGCGGTGAGGAAGTTGGGGGACATGAGGGCCAAAAAGAGCGGGGATCCAGGTGGAAAAAGGGTCCCAGCGTTCTTGCGCACCTCGCTCTTCTAGCTGCTCCATCTTCACCAATCGTTTTCCACAATGGTGGCCAGACAAACAAAACAAGCTGGTTAGGAACCAAACATGAAATATGCATAGAGTAGAGTAGATGGAGATTTGACCAATCAGAGGCCTCCTGTCTGCGTCATTGTCTGTGGTCACCTACAATTTTGGAGAGGTGCAACAGAGTGTTTGCGGAAGGGGGGGGGGGTTCATATCTGCGCTAACAGCGACACACACACACATGTTGTGTCACAATATCCTTGTGGGGACCTTCCATTGACTTCCATTCATTTCCCACTAATTTATATGGCCTAACCGTGACCCTTGCCCTAACCATAACCATTACCGACACATACCTATCCCTAAAGTTAACCTAAACTCAACTCACACCTTAGTCCTAAACCTAACCCCCACCCCAAGAAGAGAAACTGACCAACAACTGGTCCCCACAAGTACCTATGAGTCCCCAAAATGTAGCATATTCCTAGGAAATTGTCCCCACCAGGTATTAAAGACATGGCCACACACACACACACAGAGGTCCTTGTTTCTGAGCATAAACCAACCTAAAGGCTTCTGGTGAACATAAACAGCACTTGCTTTTTTATCTACCAAAAATATATAGTGATATTGTTATATTGTGGTAATATCGTATTGTGACACATATCTTATTGCAACATGCCAACACTCACCCCTAGTTGATGGTGATGTGGGTAAAACCTGTAAAAGGCTTATGACTGAGTCAGCAGAGTTATGCCCTTTAACATCCGGCTGGTTAGTGGTGTCGGGACACGTTTGTGTTTTTATGCCTTTGCAACTGGCACTGCTAGGACGCTAGAATGACTCATTTTTTTCAAGATTATCACCAACTGTATGTAAACTAGTTCAAGGTTCCAAAAAAGTAAAAAAAAAAAACAATCCACTGGACTTTGTTGCTAAGTTTGATGGGGTTTTGCTTCCCATCCAGGAAGCTTTATCAATTCAAAATGTCAGAAATAGAGTTGAGTTCCAGGCTTTAGAAAGTGGACCAACAAAGCCTTGCTTTGGTTTAGAAAAAATGCAAATTAAACCTGACAAACGGGTCCACCCCTTAGAAATGGGGGTCGTTTTGTTTCTTTGTTAGCCTGTAATGCCCCATACCTGTCTATGTCTCTGAAAGGGGGGTCGTTAGAGGGAATTGCTGTCCTGGCTGAATAGGCGAGGTGCTCTGGTCCATTGTAATGGGGTGATAGCGGGAAGGAATCCACTCAATTGCTGAATTGTAGGTTTTTGAACTCAACGCTGCCCTGCGATGGACTGACAACCTGTCCAGGGTGGACTCCGCCTCTCGCCCGTAGACAGCTGGAGATAGACACCAGCACCCCTCGTGACCCTGCTTGGGATAAACGTGATGGAAAATGGATGGATGGATGAACTCAATGCTATTTCTGCGATTTTGAATTGTAAAAACTTCCTGGATGGGAAGAGAAACGTCTGCAAACTTGGAAACAAAGTCCAGTGGATTGATTTTTAACTTTTTTGTAATGACTCTGACCTGGATGACTTAGAATCTCAACCAGCATAAATTTCAAGGTTGAGTCCATCTTTATTATAGACCAAACCCATCATCATTTCGGAGTGTTTTGCAGTGTTTGTGTCACTGAGCTGTGAATCCCTGTCTGGTCTCTTTCAGGCTGTATGCAGGCCCAGAGGTTGACATCTGGAGCTGTGGAGTGATCCTGTACGCCCTGCTGTGCGGCACTCTGCCCTTTGATGATGAGCACGTCCCCACCCTGTTCAAGAAGATCAGAGGAGGAGTTTTCTACATCCCCGAGTACCTGACCCGCTCCGTGGCCTCGCTGCTCATGCTCATGCTGCAGGTGGATCCACTGAAAAGAGCCACCATCAAAGACATCAGGTTAGAGGCACTGCATTTTATCAGCTGGTTAGCTGCTTTGAGTTTTCCTCAATCCACAGGGCCCAAAGGATTTGTTGCAAAGCTGGTTTGGTCCCAGTTGGGGGCCAAAGCAGAAAATGGCGCTTCAGCCCCTTAAACCCATTCTGCATATTGTTGGTTTTAGCCTTCTGGTAGTCAAAGGGAACAGACAGACATGACATTTTGACACGTGAAAACGACCACCTTTAGGTAGACGCCTCTGAACGTTAGATGAATGCACACCTCTCAATGACGGCTAATCCGGCATTCATGCCTGCCAGTGGTCCTTTCTCCCTGAGGGAGGAAAACCTTTACCACCTCTAATCCGGGTTTATCCTCATCGCTGAGCTCTTTCCTCTGGAGACGGTAATCTTTCCTCCTGTCTCTTTATTTCTTTCTAATCTGAAGCAAGCAACACTTTCCCAGACGATGCTTATATTTTCTGTTCTAGACTAATCTGGCCTCCATTTTAGTATTTAATTGTCAAAAGTGCTATTATTAACGTGGGAAAATCCCATCGTATCCATCAAATCAAAGTTTGATCAGAAATATTATCCTAACTAGTGGTTGAATACAGCAGCCCATCGATTTGTTTTTCCTACAAAATAACTAATTATACATTTATTACTGCTGTAAATATCTTAAACAGCCTCCTTTTGAAGCTCAAACTTGCGCTCTGAGAAGGTTCCAAATTCCCGGTTCGATCCCCCATCCTGCCCCTATGGGTCCCTGAGCAAGACCCCTAACCCCAGACTGCTTCCCAGGCGCCGCACAATGGCAGCCCACTGATCCCTGAGGGGAGGGGTTAAATGCAGAGGTAAATCAGAGCTCAATAAAGTTGAATTATTGTTATTATTATATGTCAGAGGAAAGGGAGTGGAATATATATAGGAACTTGAATAGGAAAATGACGTTAGTGTTAAGTTTTTTTTTTCTTTTTTTATGTGTTTGCTTTTATTTATTTTTCATTGGGTGCTGTCTATTTATTTTTAACACTTTATTATTTGATTTGTTTACTTTGGAGATTAAGATGGTTACAATAAATAATATTAATTTTATCAAAATCACTTGCTTTGCACTGTAATATAAAAATTCAATTAAATAAAAAGTTCCTTCTTCCAAATCTTTTTTTAATTGTTTCCAGCGGCACATCTGTGACCTTTCTGTGTTCCAACAGGGAGCATGATTGGTTTAAGCAGGACCTGCCAGGCTACCTGTTCCCAGAGGACCCGTCGTATGACGCCACCGTCCTGGACGAGGACGCCGTCAGGGAGGTGTGTGAGAAGTTTGAATGCACCGATTCTGAAGTCATGTCCAGCCTCTACAGCGGAGATCCACAGGTCAGAAAATATGCATGGAAGAATGTGTGCCAGTGTTAGAAAAAAAATGTTTTTTATTAAAAATATTAAAGAAAAAAAGTCCAGTGAGCAAGGAAAGATTTTCATGGCGATCACTGAGTCTGGGAGCGGCCATTTTCCCCCAAATATAGTAACCCCTCCCTCCTGCCATCTTCCAGCAGTGACGTCACGGTGCGGTAAGCCTAGCGCCATTCTCCCCGCTTTCCAAGCTAAATCAATGGGAACTACTAGACACATCTTCATGCTTCTCTTCTGT
>NW_015150914.1:281476-282840 GCF_000732505.1 Cyprinodon variegatus | reverse complement strand
ACTTTCAGAAGTTTGAATTCTGAATATTTTCCTTTAAGAAAGTAGTAAGAAAACAGAACCAGGCAATTTAAATCGTGGGACTGGGGCGTCCATCATGATTCCTTACCTTATCTTGCCTTTGTTATAAAACACATCAATGCAAAACAACCCAATGAAAGATGCAGACACAAGTTATGACAAAGCAAACAAGCAACAGACAAAAGAAGAATAAAGTTAATAATGATTTTTAATTTCCACCCTGCTTTGTGTTTTTAGGATCAGTTAGCAGTAGCTTATCACCTCATCATAGATAACCGCCGCATCATGACCCAGGCCAGTGAGTTCTACCTGGCGTCCAGTCCTCCACAGGGCTCCTTCATAGAGGAAGGCATGCCGCTGCCCCCCGGCGTCAAACCCCACCCAGAGAGGATGCCTCCGCTTTTGGCCGACAGCCCCAAATCTCGCTGTCCTCTGGATGCTCTGAACACAACCCGGCCCAAACCTCTGGCGGTGAAGAAGGCTAAATGGCACCTCGGTATCAGGAGTCAGAGCCGGCCGTACGACATCATGGCGGAGGTGTACAGAGCCATGAAGCAGCTGAACTTTGACTGGAAGGTAACAGGATTGTTTTTGGGGACATTAAGCTGTGTGGTTAAAAGGAAAGTGTTCATCCGATTGTTTTCCTGTGTGGCAGGTGGTGAACCCGTATCATCTGCGTGTCCGACGGAAAAATCCCGTTACAGGAAACCTGGTGAAAATGAGCCTGCAGCTCTACCAAGTCGACAACAGGTCCTACCTCCTCGACTTCAAGAGCATCGATGGTAATCCATGGAAAAATGCACATCTTTGTATTTTCTGAAAACAAAAAAAAAAACCTGCAGATAAAATAAACTTCACTTGGAATGTGCATTTCTTTAGACTTTAGTGACAC
The DNA here is from genome assembly GCF_000732505.1 of Cyprinodon variegatus. NCBI lineage: Eukaryota > Metazoa > Chordata > Actinopteri > Cyprinodontiformes > Cyprinodontidae > Cyprinodon > Cyprinodon variegatus. The sequence goes on along the minus strand of NW_015150914.1, from coordinate 281,930 downwards.
CAGATTAAAACGATTGAGTCAGAGCGCTTTAGCAGCACGTCACGCCTGGCAGCATGGTGCCCCTCACATCCATCAGCATCCTTGGTAAAGATGCTGAAAAGCTTTAATAAAGGAATCTTTTCAAATCTTTTACTACAAACAATGTAAATCTAAAGATGTTTTAGGTAAAGTTTTAAATACATTGATGTGTAGCTCTTTGTTTTTTTGTTTTTGCTTTTTTAGGTTTTTTATGTTTGTCAACATAAAAAAAAATCTAAAATTTTAATATTATATTTATATGTTGAATATTCTTTTTAAACATATAAAGGTGACCTTCTGTAAAACACGCTATTTATTTACTAATAACATGAGAACACAAAGTTAGCAACGAATCCTGAGGCTTTACTGCTACCAGGGCTGGATTTAGAAAATTTGGGGCCCTAGGCAAAGAGAGGCAGGGGAGAAGACAACACAG
>NW_015150914.1:278502-279867 GCF_000732505.1 Cyprinodon variegatus | reverse complement strand
ATAATTAATGTACACAAATAAGGAATAGTTGTATTAACCATACATGTAAAAAGAGTCTTATTGGGCCCCAGGAACTTGGGGCAACTGCCTAGTATTGCCTGATGGTAACCCCCCCCCTGAACATGAGACCATATAGCCACAGAGTTAGCAATGCATCCTGAGGCTAGGCTGCTACTGAATAGTCCGTCTGTTTCGCTGTTTCCCACAGATGACATCATGGAGGCCGTTGGGTTTAAATCTGGTTCTTCCACCCCTCAGCGGTCCGGCTCCACCGCCGGTCTCCACAGACCCCGCCTCAGCATCGACTCTGCGAGCCCCGCTATCGATCTGCCCCAGCTGAGCTCCTCTCTGCCGGGCTCCCTGTCCGGTAGTTCCCCCCTGCTCACGCCACGTCAGGGATCTCACACCATGGACTTCTTTGAAATGTGCGCCAGTCTCATCACCACGCTGGCTCGCTGAGGTCCGCTGATTCCCAGGCTTCCCTGTAACCTGGAAGTACGTGTGTGTTTTAGGGCTAGCTGCAAATCCGGGAGGTTTTTGGTGAACTTATGGAAGCCAGAAAAAAAAAGGGGAAGAATCGCAGGTCAGAATCGCATCAGAGTCGGTAAAAGTCCCGTTTATTGTCACTCCTCCCGTAGATCCTTTTAATGACCGGACATCCTGCTGCGGTCCGTTCTGCTGCTCGTCTTTAGCAGCTGTTTCTGGAGGAACATCACTAGATTTCAGCTTCTGTATCGGTGGTATGTTTGTCCATTTATATTTATATTACTTTATTATAGTTTTAAAAAATATATTTTCAAAGGTATACCAAAAAAAAACACTTTCTACATTGAAAAGAATATTATTATTTAGATATCAGATTCATATTTATTTTTTTAGGCACTAGTTTTATTCCAAACATCTCCACAGATTTTTGACCTAATTTTTGAGTAGTTTTAAGACAGTTTAATGAAGCACGACAGGCTGGTGCGACGCTGATGCTTAGAACTGCCTGTGCTGCTTGCTCTCTGTGCAGAACATGCACACTGTCTCCCCGCGCCACGCCGCCGTCCGATACCAACGTGCTCTGATAGGAGCAGCTGCTGCTCAGCTTATCAGTGGGACTTAAACACAATTTTATATAAAAAAAAAACATATAGGCCTCTGACATCAGAAAGAGGAGCAGGCGAGAACGCACTGAGCTGAAAACAGCAGATGGCTTTACTGAAGACGTACTAGAACAAATGGTGTCGCTTTAACTTTTGAGAAAAAAAGAAGTGAAAAGTCATTTAATGGAAAAGTCCGTTCACAATCAGATTTAAAACTTCTGAAAGTTCTTTAAATCTGAAATGATTCCATCCTGTTCAATAAATGATCAGTGTTTTT
>NW_015150914.1:275901-277871 GCF_000732505.1 Cyprinodon variegatus | reverse complement strand
AAGGTGGAATAACTCTTTTTGTTTTTGTCAGTTTCACTATAGCTCTGGTGAATTTCAATGGTGAAGTCCTCTGGAAATCTTCAATAATTGTTGTTGATTGCAGATGTGTCTAGTAGTTCCCATTGATTTAGCTTGGAAAGCGGGGAGAATGGCGCTAGGCTTACCGCACCGTGACGTCACTGCTGGAAGATGGCAGGAGGGAGGGGCTACTATACTTGGAGAAAAATGGCCGTTCTGTCAGATGAACATATCCCATCAGACCAGCATACCCATAGTCAATATGCATGGGCTTTAGTTTTGTACAAAAAATAGACTTCAAACTTCCTCGACAGGCGTTTATCCCTTTAGTCATGTACAAAAAAAAAAAAAATTAAGGTCAGATCGCCACACGTTTAAAAAAAACACCAAAAAGTAAGTAATTAAATTGATTTTCTACATGACTAATGGGATACTGACCCTTTGAGGTAGTCTAAAACTTATTTTTCATACAAAATTTGAGGGATAAACTGAAGGGATAAAGAGGTATTAACTATGGGTATGCTGGTCTGACGGGGTATCACGACGTGATCATGATGATAATTATTGTTTTATTTTTTTAACTAATTTGATTAAATCACAGCAAAAGTATTAGTTTTTGATATAGATAATGATCTATTGATCATTGCTTGCTGACCGGACTTTTCCTTTAATCAGAGAGGACGCTTATGATGCAGGTATTGCCGTATGAGATGGCGTGTAAATGCTGCAGCGGAGCAGAAGCCACAGATGCCTTAAAGAATGCCAGATATTTCTGCACACATGTTAATGGAAAGTTATCTGTGCTGGAAGATAGAGAGCTGGTCATGAAACCTGGAAGGTCAAAGAGATGGTGGGGAAAAAAAGCATTTATTTTATTGTGTACTGTTGCCGTCTGAGCGGCTGCTCTGCTCTGATTGGCTCCTGTCGACTGTTTGGTCATTGCTGACTTCTCTTAGACGTCAGTGAATCAGTTGTTTCAAGCTGTGTAGATAAACACTACAGTGTGATTCACTGCTGCAAAGGACTATATAATTATAGAGCACATCATTATGATGTTTGTTTTTTCAGGCATTGATATGTCAGTTGTTGTTTTTTTCCAAAATATGTTCAAATTGAACGGAAAACTGCTTTAATATTTTTCCCTCATCTGAGTTTCATCCCGCTTGTTTTGGTGGAAAAGGTGGAATGTTTGCCTTCCCGCCGTTTGACATAAAACTGAGGGATTTTTCCGTCTGATTGGTCTGCAGACTTGAAAATCTGCAAAAGCTTTTTAATACTTTTTATTGAAATCCCTCCATAGTGATCAGAAGAAGTAATCCTGCTAATCTGATTATTTGTATCAGCGGATGAGCAGTACGTGATTAAGATGCCAACATTGGGTACAGGATACCAGATTAACTGAGAAGTTTACATTCATACATCATCAGCACAGATTTAGTTAGAAATTAGTGATTTATGGCGTTTAAGGAGACATTTATGTCTTGTTTGTTTAGGCTATATATATATATATATATATATATAGCCATGAATTTATTAATGTAAAACAAGAAATTCTTATTTATTATAAGTTACCCAAACAGGGTGTAGAGCTTACCTGGAGGCTGAGGCCCCTAACATAATGCTTCTGCTGCCATGCTTGGCAGTTGGTACGTTGTGTTTTCAATCCTTTAAAAGTTCTTGTCATATTAAAGAAGGTTTTTTTTTTTTAAATGATTGGCATCCTCTTAATGCACCAATGTTCCAGCTTCTTATAGTTTATATTCAGCTCAGTGCTGCTTAGAAGCCAGGTTTTAGGAAGCAAACAGAGTGAATTAATTGCAAATATTCCTCTCCCTTAATAAGTTACTAAATTATCCCAGCCGTTCGTTTATACAATTCTATTCAGTTTATTTCTATAGCACCAAATCACATCATGTCATCTCAGGTCACTTTCCAGTTCACCAGATCATCCA
>NW_015150914.1:256258-274898 GCF_000732505.1 Cyprinodon variegatus | reverse complement strand
CACGGACTAAAACTGGTAGTTGGTTCCACAGGAGAGGAGCCTGAGAACTAAAAGATCTGCCTCCCATTCTACTTTTACTCTTGCGGTTTTCCTTCAACTTTCTGAACCAAATCTAGATTTTAAAATCATTGAGGTGATGTTAAAGAATAAATATCCTGAAAAAAGAGCGGTTCAGAAGCTTCAGAGATGGCCTTATAGCTGATCATGAATGTAAACTTCTCTCTGGTGCTTGAAGGTTACTGCGTTACTGTTTTCAGTGGCAAGTCATTATTTTACTGTTTAACATTTTCTTTCATTGTTTAAATAATGTGGTCTGTTCAGCTTCTCACTCAAAAGTTCAGACTTTGACTGTTTAACAATCGTTTTGACTTTTAGAAGATGTCAGTTCGGACTTTTTTCGTAACCTTGGCTACAATTTCTTTATTTAATAGTAACTTATTACATGACTTACCTCTTCTATAAAGGTTTAATAACTAAGGGAAGTAACTGTCAGCTAAAGGCTGTTTTACATTGTATCTGGATGTTTTGTTACTCATTTATCCTCAATGTTTAAATAGTTTCTCTATTATGTAATTAAAAAGCCATTAAACACCTGAGTAAACCTTAAAAAGTAAATACAGCCATGGTTATTGCATTGATATGCCTGTAGAGGTCCCTGGTAACTCAAGCACAGCCAAAAAAAAAAACCCAGAAACAAACTGAAACTTGCACTTTCTCAATGAAGCCCACTCATAAAAATCGACTTATGCAATTTATCAGAATAATTTGATCGGTCGAGTTGGCCCAGTTAAATCATTGCAAAATGTTCTTCTCTTTTTGAATCACTGGCTAAGGTTCATAAGCCAACTCTAACATTATTACACCTGTTTCTAAATCTGCTGCTGTTGGACAAACTATAACAAACATCTTTGTTACCTTTTGGGTCGGTTGACTCTGCGTTGAAAGACGTGGTCTAAAGTTGTCAGCGTCTAACTAAAACGGGAATGAGGACTTTTAACTTGAAGGGATCATTGTAAAGCGTTTTAGCTGTAATCTTTAAACCCTTTATCACACACATGCTTGCAACATGCGTGCAGCTGTATGCACAGTTGCCAAAATGCAAACCCAGACTCTTAAAACAACAATACTTTCTGTGTCTTAAATGACTTGCCTGCTTCCCAGTAGATGAAGTATGCCGTCCTGTAGAATAGATGAGGCAGAGGTACACAAACTGCTCCAATATAACCAGTATATACTGGTGTGGTGTGACTCAATTATAAATTTTAAAGGGACAGTTTTCCAGTAATGTTTATCTGTCCTTTAAACGGTGACCTTGAACGCTGCGTTCTTTGTGGTGAGTGTTTGATATCTGTGTGGCTGCACATTACTTATCGTTATCTTGTACGAAGGTGTTTTCCTGTTCGTCTTTCTCCATCTGTCTCCAAAAATCGGGGTTTGGATTTCTCTCTTTTATGCACTGCATGTTATCACTGTTATGACTTGCACTTTAAGGAGTATTTATTGAAATAAAAACCAACATGCAAGAACATCAATGTTGTTATTACGTTTGTTTTTTTTCCACGTCTGAGTTTTCATACACGCATACATAACACACCTGTTGCTTTTTACAGCGGTTTGTGAGAAGACGCATCACATGGACACATGCAAAACACTTAAATTACAGCAGATCGATCTAAAGGCTAGAAAACGCTGTTATGTAGTCATAACACAGCCCTCCTTGGATCTTATGAACTCCAAAGTAAAAATACTTGTTTTTTTTTTTTTATGAATGTTTTTCTGTGAAGTTAGTAGCAACTTTCATTTGCTTTGTGAGAAAGACGTAGTTTTACAGAGAGTTGCAGAAAGGTGAAGAAATCCTCCGCTTCCATCTGGGAAACTGATTGCTAACCCACAGCGTACCCAGAGTTAGCATATATTTGCAACGTAAAAGGCTCAGACTAAAACATATGCAGTAATTAAGGTGGGTTGTTGTGCAGCCTTGTGAAGTAAGAAGAGTATATAATGTATTTACTATGGGTGTTATTATTTCAGTGACATGGAAGATGTCGCTACTCTCTTTTAACAGCAGCAAACTCTTTTCTCTTGGAAAAGCACAGACCTTTGATGTCTGTTAGTATGGATCCTATAAACATGATCTGTTGAAAATGGCTTGAAACAGCGGCCTTCCAATTAGACCCCAGAGTCCTGCAGGTTTTAGATGTTTCTGCTCCAGCACACCTCAATCAAATGACTGCATTCCCTCCTCAGCAGCCACTGAGATCTGAGGTGTGTGAATGAATGTGGTGTAAAAAGCTTTGCTCTAGTCAATGATCTCTAATTATTCATCGGATTGCTGATTGGCTAAAAAAAGGGAAGCATCCGTCTGCCATGTTGGTACTCCCCACTCCCATTCCCACACGCATTAGCAATGCATACATGTGTAGCATTGGGCTGCTATAACCAGCAGTTTTCTGCTATAGAAAGACGTTTCACATTTTATTTCCCAGTCAGTGGATGAACTAACTAATACATCTATATATACACTGATGGATCCTATAGTATAGTCTGTAGCGTAAACATTATTGTGGCAATCTCAGACTGATTCAAAGGTATTGACTAAATTTGCCATCGACATTGTGTCTAATGTTAGAAAATAGAAAATAGCGTAAATAGAAAGTAATTCACTGTGAAATGTCAAAGCAGTAATTCTTTATTAAATGGGTGATGCTGTAGATTTTGTAGTGTTTTTGTAGTTGTCATTTGAAAAAGTCCTGTGCTGAAATATATTGCATGTTATATTGACGGAAAAAAGCAACTATATATATATATATATATATATATATATATATATATATATATATATGCATGCATGCATGCATGCATCCATTAGCAGATATGTAAGATGCAATTAATGTAATCAATTAATCAATACATTTACATCATCAATTAAGCACTTTTGGCTCATCTGTATTATTCTGCTCCTTTAACACATTAATTTTATTGCGATTTATTTGTATATGTTATATTGCATGATTTATAGACTTTATTGACTTCATAATGACTATGCAACAGAGATGGGAAGTAACGAAGTACAAATACTTCGTTACTGTACTCAAGTAGATTTTTCTGATATTTTTACTTTACTTTACTACTTATTTTTATGGCGACTTTTTACTTTTACTCCTTACATTTTTACACAAATATCTGTACTTTCTACTCCTTACATTTTAAAAAATTGGCTCGTTACTTTAGTTTTGAATAATTTCAATGGAGTTACCGTTATTATTTTTCACGTCATCAATACCAAATTCAATCTAATTGGATGGGAATCTACGTTGCATTTGACGCACCACTACAAGATGAATCGACAGATTCGGCGGTATTCATTGGCGGCAAATCATTGCAGCTTGGTGGCGGTGGCGTTAGCATAGTAGCATGGACGACGAGATGATTGAAAATGAACACAACGGAGATCTAGTCCTATTGGCAGACATCCATTTAAAATGTAGGCAACGGCATGAAAAAAGTGGTTTCTACTTTTACTTTTATACTTTAAGTAAATTTACAAGCCTGTACTTTGTTACTTTTACTTGAGTAAAGAAGTTTAATCAGTACTTCCACTTTTACCAGAGTATTTTTTAACACAAGTATCTGTACTTTTACTCAAGTACGGAAAGTGAGTACTTTTGCCATCTCTGCTATGCAATGTGATGTGCCTATTTTGTTTATTATAGGTTAAATCAATCTACTGATGCTATGAAACAGCCAGTCTGTGTCAAAGTGATGAATTTATCTTTATTTTAAAAGTCTTAAGCCTCCCTGAAAATGAGAACATCATCATCGTTGTTCAATCCTGTAGCGCACAGATTGTTTACATTGCGACCGGTCTAACAAGGGAGTACCAATATGGCTGCTGGTGGATTCACTTTAACCCTTTACTACCAAATGACTGTCAGCAATCCAGTGAATAAATAGAGATCAATGGGCCACATCCTCTGACTTAAAAAAAGCGCTCTATAAGTAAAGGTCATTTATCATTTGCCTGTTTTGTATCGATTTATTAAAGTCAGGTGTGTTAAGGCAGGGAAAACTCTAAAACATTCAGAGCAATGAGTCCTAAAGACCAAACCCCGAACCAAAAACACTATCCATCATTTGTTAGTCTTTCACAGCTCTTTGGATTTCTTCCCTTTTTTAAAAACTCACACAATCTTCCTGCTTTTGGTTACTGGTAACTTCACAGAACCTTTTACTTTCTATGTCACAGATCATTTAAATATCACAAGATCAGTAGAAACATGCTCTTAAACAATCCAGATAGGTTGTCAGCAATATTAACAAACAGTAGAAAAAAATCCCTATAAAGATAAAAAATAGTGATGCAAACACATGGAAATAAAACTGACCAGCTCCTGATAGTTCTGTTAAAAAATAGAATAAAATAAAATAGTGTGTTAATACAACTGGGGGGAAATAATATTATATTTATCCCTAAGCTTATTTTAAATATTCAGTCCCTTGCAGCAAACCCTTTAAGATTTCTGATGCTTCTTGTAGACTTGGACCAATATTCAGGCTCCGGTTGGATTCTTTCTTCTGTGTTCACATAGCGGCTGATCTGAGGAAAAGCTGATTTCTTGATTGTAGGACTTTTCCAAGTTTGCACGTCTCTTTCTCTCTAGAGGAAGGTTATTTCATCCTGAACACACTTTAGATTAAATCCTTCCTTTTCTCCCCCCTTGAGTGGTTGTTTTTGGTATTGTCCCGTCCATGTAGGTCTGCAATCTTTTCATATTTACTCTCCCAAGAAAAGGAGATACCATCTTGGTCCAAAGTTCAGAATCTTTCCACCGACCTCTTCAAGGAGCAGAGCTAACATATCCATCTGCTTGGACGCTGGTTTCACTCACGAGGGTATTGCCCTTTTCATGCGGTTCTTAATAAGTCAGGCTGAAGTCAAGAAGGTGCTGGTTTTGTGAAGGGATCAAATGGCAGCAACTTGTCACACTAGGGAGGTCCCGCTTAGCCTGGGAGATTTATAGTGGACTGTTAAAAAACAAAGTGGGAGATTATTTAACATGCAGAGGGACAGAGAGAGCGTGTTTGATTCCTCCTTACCTCACTGTGGGGTTATGAATCCATAGAGTCTGCATACATGTCAGGAGGAGGTAAAATGACGACTGAAGGATCAAACTCTGTCTCCTGAGGGGAGCTTTCCTGTTGCCTGTTTTGAAAATAATATATAAAAAAAGGACTGAATAATTTTTACAACCACCTTTACTTATTTTCCATCTTAAGAAAGTACACCTGTCAGAAAATAAAAGGAACCTTTAAATAACACATCCTAGATCTGAATGAATAAAATATTCTCATTCAATTGTTTGTTTTGTACAAAGCTGAGTGTATTGACACCGAAATCACAGAAGGAAATCTAATTTATCAACCAATTAAGACCTGGATTTGGAGTCGCATACAAAAGTAAAATGGAAAAACATTACAGGCTGAACCAACGTTGATAACGGGACAAAATGAGACTCAGTATTGTGTGTGGCCTCCACATGCCTGTATGACCTCCCTACAATGACTCAGCATTCTCCTGATGAGGTGGTGGATGGTCTCCTGAGGAATCTTCTCCCAGACCTGGACTGAGGCATCCGCCAACTACTGGACCTGGACTGAGGCATCCGCCAACTACTGGACCTGGACTGAGGCATCCGCCAACTCCTGGACAGTCTGTGATGTAACCTGGCATTGGGGAATGGATCGAGACATGATGTCCCATAGCTTCAATGCCTTGATCTTGCAGGAACTGCTGACACACTTCAGCCAAAAGAGGTCAAACATTGTCCTCCATTAGGAGGAACCCAGGATCACCTGCATATTGTCTCACAAGGGGTCTGAGGATCTCATCTCTGTACCCAATGCCAGTCATGCTACCTATGATAAGCACATGGAGGACTATGTGGCCCTCCAAAGAAAAGCCACCCCTCACCATTACTGACCCACTGCAGAACCAGTCATGCTGAAGGTCTTTGCAGGCAGCAGATTTCTCTCCACAGTGTCTGCAGACTGTCACGTGTGCTCGTTGTGAACCTACGTTCATCAGTGGGGAATATGCCAATCCTGATGTTCTCTGGCAAATGCTAAGCATCCTTCATGGTGTTGGGCTGTGAGCACAACCCCCGTCTGTGGATGTCGGGCCCTCATACTATCCTCATGGAGTCCGTTTTAACGGCTGAGCAGATGTTTGTGCAGACACATGCACATTTGTGGCCTGTCTGGGTCAATTTGCAGCACTCTGGCAATTTTCCTCCTGTTCCTCCTTGCTCAAAGCGGAGGTAGTGGCCTTGCTGCTGGGTTGGTGTCCAACTATGGCCTCCTCCATGTCTCCTGGTGTACTGGCCTGTCTCCTGGTAGTGACTCTAGCCTCTGCATACTACACTGAGAGACAGAGCAAACCTTGCTAGAGCTTGCATTGATCTGCACTATCTGAGCCAGTTGTGTGGGTTGTAGAGTCTGTGTCATGCAACCACGGGTGTGAAAGCACCAACAACATAAGTGACCAGAACATCAGCCAGAAACCATTGGTGCTGAGAAGTGGTCTGTTAGTCCCCACCTGTAGAAACACTCCTTTATAGAAGTCTATATTTTTCACCTGTTGTATATTCCGTTTGCACAAAAGCATGTGAACTGATTGTCAGTCAGTGTTGCTTCCTAAGTGAACGGTTTGATTTCACAGAAGTTTGATTTAATTGAAGTTATATTGTGTTGTTTACATGTTTCCTTCATGTTTTTGAGCATTGTATTTACAGAGTGGTTCATATTGTGATTGGGTAATGGCTAGCGTGATAATCTTAAATAAAATACAAAAATAAAGTAATTACACCAAAACGCTAAATAAAAATACGCAACATAATAAACCTCTTGATTTTATAGAAACAATTACTCCAACTGCAATTGAAATTATGCAATATATGGTTATCAGTCCTACAGAATTCCATATATACACAGTTTAGTTATTGGTTTTTTTATTAGGTTCTGTATAGAGTAACAAATCATTGCAATCTAATATTAGCTGGTTAATTACTTTGGCTGATTTGGTGGGCCGAGGCTATTTAGCAGAGTTTTTCACCTTTTTAATCTTAGCAAACAAAAATGATGTGGAGTTCCTCAAGGTTTCATTCTGGGGCTGCTTTTATTTTGAGATGCAGCGATACCTGGGATGAACGTATTGCTCGATATCTAATACTAATCCGATTCAACTGTTGAATGAACAAGCAATATCTCTCGTGATGTGAGTGGAGGCTTTGGCCAATTAACACGAATATTAATTTACTTTATCTTATTATTTATCAACAAATAAGCAGCAAAAACAGTTCCATATAAAGTGCACGGAGCTGGATCACCGATCCAATATCAGATTAACAATATCCATACAGCTAATTAGTCATTATTGGAGCCAATATCCCATCCAGCTATCAGATCGGTGTCTCTCTACTATTCTCTTCAGCAAATACATAATCCAAGTAGCAGAGATAATAATGTACACAAGTATCTCTTATAATACCTGTACTGATAACATATAATACCTGTTTCTGTTTCAATGCTTGACCTTGGCCAACTTCAGTCACTGTGAAAAAATGTCCAGTAATGAACCTTTTAGAATGCTCCCCATTCTTTAGGAGGTAAGGTAACATTGCTTTTACACGTGTCTGCAAAAATCAATCAGCCAGTTGCAGCTCGTCTAAAAAGCTGCTGCAATAGCCCTGATCAACACCAGCAAAATGAATGGCAGTCATTGCTGCACTAAAAGGTCTTCATCTAATTATATTTTAGAATTTCCATTTAAGTATGGAGCATGTAGGTCCCTCAGGTCATCTTAAACCTGTCCATAAACTGTCTAGGAGCAGGAACTAAAAGCAGGGAGGCAGCTTTTAGTCTCCCAGATCCTCAGGTTTTCAGGCAATTGTCCAAAAATGAGACGTGACAGAACTTGAAAACATTCACTGCAGCTTACCGATAAAAGCCAGACTAGCTTTCAGTTTGTATCATGTCTTCGTTGTTTTTTAGTTAACAAATTTTATTTTGCATCTTTATTTTTTTATGTTTGGGCGTATCTATTTCTTTCTGTCATATTTTGTTCTTTTGTTCTCCTGTTAAGCTCTTAGAATTACCCTGTGGAAGAATGGTGCCATAAAAATAAACTCGTCTTCCCTAACAACAACCTAGTAGCAGTGACAGCTTTTGCTCCTTTAAACTTTAGTTGCTCTGTTTGTAACTTAGCGTTCCAGAAAAATCCAATACCCAGTTAAATAAGGGGAAAAATTAGTTTTAGTTTAAACTGATTTCAAAACCTCAAAATGAGGTTCAGCTTGTAGGAAATCAGACCCAGTAACTTATGAAATATATCAAACACCAGACACAAGATGGACATTTCTAAAATAAACCTGTAAGCTAATTTTTGTTTAAGGCTGTACCAATACCAGAAACTGGGCCATGCCTAGTTGCCATGTTTTGATCACTGTTGATGAAGCCTGAAGCACATTAGGGTTGACAGTTTTACCCAAACAGGACTCAGCCTGTTTGCAGGACTGGACTGGTTTTCCAGTCCACCAGACTTTCTCTTAGACGCATAAATTAATATGTTGACATCTTTAGCAGCTCATTCCAAACAAGAAAAAAAAAAAAGAAGAAGAAGAAAACCTGTCTGTCTACTGGTTGAGCAACATGTCGGGAATTTTTCTGTGTGTATTTATGGCTACTTACACACTAACGTCTTCTTCCGGCACAGGTGTAGGGCCTGCAGAGGAACCAAGGTCCAGATTATTCAGTTATATTCAAAAGAAAAGAATTAAAATTAAAATCCATTTAGCTGAACTTACTCCTTTCTGGTTCGGGTTCCCTTAAAAAGAAAAGAAGTTAAATCATCAGTAAAGTTTCTACTGCCTATAAACTGTCTACAGCATCAACATGCTTATGTAACACTTACAATGGAGCTGGATCCACGGATTTCGATGAGTTGAAAAATGTCGCCAACTTTTGAAGTGCTTCTTGTCTTGCACTAGTGAAAAAGAAAGAAAAATACAAACAATTAAGTGTGTAACATCTCTTTTCTCACTTTTTATGTTGAAAAAAGTATGAATGATCATGATCTCACTGGGTCTGGGAGTCGTCACACATGTCACTGTGACTGTGCTGGTGGTTTGTGGCGACGTCCCTGTTTCCTGTAAAGAGAAAATGAAGCAGAAACAATCATTCTAAACATACCAGGAAAAAACAAACACCTAAACTATCTTCTATCAGGTGAAACAACCTAAAACGTGTCATCACAGGTTCCATTATCATCAACTTCCTGTTACACAAACGACATGTTTAACCTGCGAGTCACGAAGTGATGATTCAGCTAAAGAATGACGCAGAGTAATAGTTTATTAAAATGCACTAAGAGTGGAAAATATTTGTGGCTTTACAGGTTTTAAATTTTAAATAACTGGAAACTTTTTTTACATTTATAGTTATACAGCACAGACGGTTTCAAAGCTACCTGCTATTCTAATAAAGCAAAAATATGATTTGAGCTACTACAGCTTTATACCCTAACTGTGTGCTTGTTATTATGCTTGGATCTATTGCCATTTCTATAGAGCTACACACCAGATTCACCCATACTTAGTTTGAATGCGTAAAAAAAATCTGACATACTTTGAAGTCAATATATAACATGGATAGATAAAAAGCTCATTTTATTTCAGTGTTTAAAGCAAAGTAATTCTGTTTAAAGTAACAGATTATAATTAAAAATGTCTCCGGATCTTTACTGGTTGATGATTTTCTTTATTCGGACCCTGCTGATTTTTAATTGGTTACCCCTGCTCTAAACCAAACATTGAAACTGATGAATGCATAAAATAATCAGAATGATATGTAACATTGTGATAAAGTACAGTTCTCTGCAAACTATACCTGATTAGCAACATGCTAACCTTGCTTTTAGTTGTGGCAGCGTCATGCTGTAGGCACGCAGGGACAGAGAAGCCCGACACTGAACTACAGCTGCTGCTACATTAGCATGGTTCAGATTAAAGCAGATCCAAATGTTAGAAGGGCCTAGTCAAAGTCTAGACCTTTATCTGTGGAAAGATTTGAAAACTGCTTTATGTGGAAACCTTTCGAAACCCTTATTGTTCTTTGATTTATTATTCAGCTTTAATAGCAGCAAAATGTGGTTCTCTCAGTAGAGGGTAAAGGGCTTAATGTTTTTTTTATGTAAAAAAGCTAAATATTTTCCCTTCAACTCTCAGTTTAGTATTAAGTAAAGTAATATTACTCGGTTAAAAGGACGTTTTTCCTCTCCACTGTCGCTACAAGCATGCTTAGTGTGAGGGATTGCCTTCCAGTCAATGAATCGATGCAATCAGCTGGTTTTCCTTAGATAGAAAACTTAGAAATAAGCTGAATAGAACTGAAGTAATTTGTCTGTTCCAAGAATTTCACTACAAGAAATAAAGAGTTATTAATTCTTTTGAAAGGTACTGTTAAACCATTTAGTTGGAGAAAACTATGCTCAATGGTTTCTACTTTTATTGCTTTTTCAGGTCAGGAAACTTGAGTAAAGCGCTTTATGCTACATACAGTCACAGACTGATGTTGGCTAGCTACACTGTAGCCACAGCTGCCCTGGGGCTCCCTGACGGTGAGGCTGCCGATCACAGGCGCGACCGGACCCTCTGACCTCCATCGGTAGGAGATGTGGGTTAAATGTTCAATGAAAGCCAGAGCCGCAGTTTGAACCGCCAACTCCTGCATCCGACGCCACTATCAACCGCAATGACCTGATAACCGTCAGACAACAGTATTTGATTTGTTATAAAACTCATAAAACTAATTCAGCTCTGAGTTTGGGATATTTATAGCCTCCAGTTGAATAAAACTTATCACATTTACCTTTAAAACAAGGAATCTTGAAGGTTGCAAAATAAATTCCAACCATTTAATCAGTTAATTTCAGTCCTAAGCAACAATATATATATAAACAACACATGCATCATTGGCCTTCCATTCAGTAAAAGGCTAACATGACCTATTTTTTTACTCTATAAACCATATTTTTGTTTCACAGTTCCTGGAGAGATGCAGCACATGATCAACAGTCAGCTGATAACGATCCACTGGAATGGCTGTAGAGTTTCAGGAAATGAGCTGCATGAAATCTCATCGATGCGATCCACAACATTTTGCTTCAAGGCTCTCGTTCAAGTAAACTTGCCTCGGAAACAACAACAACTTATTATTCTGTCATGCGTGTGATAGCTTACCCGTCTCTGGCATGGAGAAAGTCCTTGCGTGGCCCCTGCAGAGGACAGAGAAGGTTAGAAGGAAATGGTCTGGAAAAGACTTTTAAGAACTAAGAGAAAGAAGTAAGGTTACCCTGGTAACTGCTCAGAGGTTTGAGGAGCAGGCGAGAACGGTTCGTCTTCACAGGTCCACTCATCACTGTCATCTGAGACTGAAAACAGCAACACAAGCATGAAGGAGCAGTGGGCATCAAACAGCCGCTGATCGATTTAATGTGTTTAATTAGAGGCTTTGGTTGCAACACTTACAGCTTTCTGCTGAATGACTGAAGTTATTCAGCGCCCTGAGGAGTAAACAGAAAGCAGACGGAATCTTTCCACCAGCGTCGGCTATATGTTATCTTATTTTTTTAATTTAGTCTTAAGGTCCAACACATACTTGCCATCTGTGGTTTCCGTCTCGATGACGGTGCTGTTGCGGGGAGTCTTCTTCCCCAGCTCCAACATATCCTTAAAGTCCAGCTCCAAGTGTTCCACAGAAACGTATCCATCTATGGGAACAGATTCATGCCAGTTACTGCCGGATATCAAAAGGAGCTGGTCTCCATTTTTCCCAGAAACAGACGAAATCCCAAACGTTCAGCTTACAGGTGTTGCTGCTGTCCCTGGCCAGCCACTTTCCTTTGGGGCACTTGGTCGTTCGGATGATGCTGATGATGTCTCCGCTCTTGACTGGAAGATCGTTCCTGCGGCCCTTCGCGGTTACGTTCACTTTTGCCTGATACATGGCTTCCTCCTGCCCTGTGATCTGAATCACACACGGACACGGAGACGTTACCCAGCAGCTCTGCGTTCAAGGCTACCATGGTGAACCGAATCTAACCGAAACTTTTCAACACAAAAAAGATGATTGATAGAGGAGAAAGAAAATAAACGACACATTAAGTAAATTAAAATGTACATAATATTCTGTATTTTATATTTATCAATGTCTAAAATAAAATAAAAGTTTTAGATACAAAGATTTAGGAATACATTTTATTCAAAATATGTGTTTTCTGCTCAGGAATTGAGCTGACATGAGGGCAAAGGTCAAAGCCTAAATAAATAACATGTCAAACAGGCCATGGGTGAAGAGGACAGAGCGGCAGGTATTCATGCAGATCTATTTTAAAGGGATCTGGGATACAGTCTTTAATTCTATTTATTAATCAAGATGAAGAGAAGTTTATTTCTCTATTTAAATCATTTTAAACCAGTGGTTCCTCAGTGGGAGTTATAAGGAAGTGACATCATCTTTGAAATTCTGCATTAAAAACAAACAAAAATTATATATGTTGACGCATATTTAAGCTAAAATTGTAAAAAATGTTTCTTCTTTAAGTACCTTCATAGGAAACCCCACCAACAGTGAAAGTCATGAGTGTTTAAAAGCAGTTTTTTTAAACTAATTTGTGCAGCTAAGGAGGTAGTAGGGCCTGAATGTTTTTATCGTGCTCTGCCTGCAGCAGGATAATGCGCAGGACCAACATAAACCACAACAGATAAGACTAATCTAATTTATAGTTCTGCAATGTGTCTAATTATAAAGCATTTAAGTGCAATACTGCAGAATAAAAAAAAAGCTATGTGCAATTATTCTTTGTTATATTTTGGGTCACATTAAGTTGATAAAAGTTTATTATTTTCCTCATTAGAACATTTTCTGTTGTTCAACAACATTTGCATAAAGTAATCTAAACAATATTTGAATTAAAGGTTGTTTACTAAATGTATCAGACAGCCGAAATGTAATAAATGTTTAGGCTCTATAGAACAGAAGTTAAAAAACATTTTTCTTCATGACCCGATGAGAGAGGAGCTACTGAAGAGTCTGAAGGGAAATTTGTATTTTTATGCAGGAGGTAATTTAATCACGATCCGCTTTCGGATTTTTAGATCCTACCTATATTAAACTTTAATCTGTTGCAAAGCTGGTTAACAAAAGGATGCATTTGTTTTGCTTATCGCCTCGTTTAAATTAATCCTATAAATACTGGAAGGTCTTTTATCATCGTGTGTCTGGAAACTGAATTCTTGCTCAAAGATCTTTGTTATAAAAGCACACAGATTGAAAACTTATGAGAGAAGGTGTTGCCATCAGTCATGTTTACTCAGACTTCAGCTTTTCCACGTTGAGGAATGAATCCTGACAGGTTTGAGCACCCAGATATTTACCCCACCCTCCTCCTCCCGTCACCTTCCATACCTCCTCCTCCCCCTGTTTTCTGTCGGAATAACAGGACTCACATTGAATTTTTTCTTCATCTCATGCTCCCTCTTCTCCCTCTCCTTCTGCTCTTTCCTCTCCCTCCCCTGTTTCTCCTTCAGCTCCTTCTTCTCCTTTTCCAGCCGCTGCTTCTCCTTCTTTTTCAACTCCTTTTCTTCTGACTTCTCGGAGTTGTGCTTCTTATCGCTCCTGCAGAGAGAAGAAATGCACAATACTTGAGAACTGTTTTCTCACAGCGTGTTTAAATAGCATGGGGTGGGGGTGGGATTATAACAGGGAAGCATAAGCAAACTCTGGTTATAAGGAGTGTAAGAATGAAAACTGGAGGAATGGATCCAGAAATAAGAAGAAANGAGTCAATGAGTCGATGCAATCAACTGGTTTTCCTTTGAAAGAAAATGGATGATCTGGTGAACTGTAAAGTGGCTTGAGATGACATGATGTGAATTGGAGCTATAGAAATAAACTGAATTGAACTGAAGTAATTTGTCTGTTCCAAGAATTTCACTACAAGAAATAAAGAGTTATTAATTCTTTTGAAAGGTAATGTTAAACCATTTAGTTGGAGAAAAATATGGTCAATGGTTTCTACTTTTAGTGCTTTTTCAGGTCAGGAAACTTGAGCAAAGCGCTTTACGCTACATTCAGTCACAGACTGATGGTGGCTAGCTACACTGTAGCCACAGCTGCCCTGGGGCTCCCTGACGGTGAGGCTGCCGATCACAGGTGCGACCGGACCCTCTGACCTCCATCGGTAGGAGATGTGGGTTAAATGTTCAATGAAAGCCAGAGCCGCAGTTTGAACCGCCAACTCCTGCATCCGACGCCACTATCAACCGCAATGACCTGATAACCGTCAGACAACAGTATTTGATTTGTTATAAAACTCATAAAACTAATTCAGCTCTGAGTTTGGGATATTTATAGCCTCCAGTTGAATAAAACTTATCACATTTACCTTTAAAACAAGGAATCTTGAAGGTTGCAAAATAAATTCCAACCATTTAATCAGTTAATTTCAGTCCAAAGCAACAATATATATATAAACAACACATGCATCATTGGCCTTCCATTCAGTAAAAGGCAAACATGACCTATTTTTTAACTCTATAAACCATATTTTTGTTTCACAGTTCCTGGAGAGATGCAGCACATGATCAACAGTCAGCTGATAACGATCCACTGGAATGGCTGTAGAGTTTCAGGAAATGAGCTGCATGAAATCTCATCGATGCGATCCACAACATTTTGCTTCAAGGCTCTGGTTCAAGTAAACTTGCCTCGGAAACAACAACAACTTATTATTCTGTCATGCGTGTGATAGCTTACCCGTCTCTGGCATGGAGAAAGTCCTTGCGTGGCCCCTGCAGAGGACAGAGAAGGTTAGAAGGAAATGGTCTGGAAAAGACTTTTAAGAACTAAGAGAAAGAAGTAAGGTTACCCTGGTAACTGCTCAGAGGTTTGAGGAGCAGGCGAGAACGGTTCGTCTTCACAGGTCCACTCATCACTGTCATCTGAGACTGAAAACAGCAACACAAGCATGAAGGAGCAGTGGGCATCAAACAGCCGCTGATCGATTTAATGTGTTTAATTAGAGGCTTTGGTTGCAACACTTACAGCTTTCTGCTGAATGACTGAAGTTATTCAGCGCCCTGAGGAGTAAACAGAAAGCAGACGGAATCTTTCCACCAGCGTCGGCTATATGTTATCTTATTTTTTTAATTTAGTCTTAAGGTCCAACACATACTTGCCATCTGTGGTTTCCGTCTCGATGACGGTGCTGTTGCGGGGAGTCTTCTTCCCCAGCTCCAACATATCCTTAAAGTCCAGCTCCAAGTGTTCCACAGAAACGTATCCATCTATGGGAACAGATTCATGCCAGTTACTGCCGGATATCAAAAGGAGCTGGTCTCCATTTTTCCCAGAAACAGACGAAATCCCAAACGTTCAGCTTACAGGTGTTGCTGCTGTCCCTGGCCAGCCACTTTCCTTTGGGGCACTTGGTCGTTCGGATGATGCTGATGATGTCTCCGCTCTTGACTGGAAGATCGTTCCTGCGGCCCTTCGCGGTTACGTTCACTTTTGCCTGATACATGGCTTCCTCCTGCCCTGTGATCTGAATCACACACGGACACGGAGACGTTACCCAGCAGCTCTGCGTTCAAGGCTACCATGGTGAACCGAATCTAACCGAAACTTTTCAACACAAAAAAGATGATTGATAGAGGAGAAAGAAAATAAACGACACATTAAGTAAATTAAAATGTACATAATATTCTGTATTTTATATTTATCAATGTCTAAAATAAAATAAAAGTTTTAGATACAAAGATTTAGGAATACATTTTATTCAAAATATGAGTTTTCTGCTCAGGAATTGAGCTGACATGAGGGCAAAGGTCAAAGCCTAAATAAATAACATGTCAAACAGGCCATGGGTGAAGAGGACAGAGCGGCAGGTATTCATGCAGATCTATTTTAAAGGGATCTGGGATACAGTCTTTAATTCTATTTATTAATCAAGATGAAGAGAAGTTTATTTCTCTATTTAAATCATTTTAAACCAGTGGTTCCTCAGTGGGAGTTATAAGGAAGTGACATCATCTTTGAAATTCTGCATTAAAAACAAACAAAAATTATATATGTTGACGCATATTTAAGCTAAAATTGTAAAAAATGTTTCTTCTTTAAGTACCTTCATAGGAAACCCCACCAACAGTGAAAGTCATGAGTGTTTAAAAGCAGTTTTTTTAAACTAATTTGTGCAGCTAAGGAGGTAGTAGGGCCTGAATGTTTTTATCGTGCTCTGCCTGCAGCAGGATAATGCGCAGGACCAACATAAACCACAACAGATAAGACTAATCTAATTTATAGTTCTGCAATGTGTCTAATTATAAAGCATTTAAGTGCAATACTGCAGAATAAAAAAAAAGCTATGTGCAATTATTCTTTGTCATATTTTGGGTCACATTAAGTTGATAAAAGTTTATTATTTTCCTCATTAGAACATTTTCTGTTGTTCAACAACATTTGCATAAAGTAATCTAAACAATATTTGAATTAAAGGTTGTTTACTAAATGTATCAGACAGCCGAAATGTAATAAATGTTTAGGCTCTATAGAACAGAAGTTAAAAAACATTTTTCTTCATGACCCGATGAGAGAGGAGCTACTGAAGAGTCTGAAGGGAAATTTGTATTTTTATGCAGGAGGTAATTTAATCACGATCCGCTTTCGGATTTTTAGATCCTACCTATATTAAACTTTAATCTGTTGCAAAGCTGGTTAACAAAAGGATGCATTTGTTTTGCTTATCGCCTCGTTTAAATTAATCCTATAAATACTGGAAGGTCTTTTATCATCGTGTGTCTGGAAACTGAATTCTTGCTCAAAGATCTTTGTTATAAAAGCACACAGATTGAAAACTTATGAGAGAAGGTGTTGCCATCAGTCATGTTTACTCAGACTTCAGCTTTTCCACGTTGAGGAATGAATCCTGACAGGTTTGAGCACCCAGATATTTACCCCACCCTCCTCCTCCCGTCACCTTCCATACCTCCTCCTCCCCCTGTTTTCTGTCGGAATAACAGGACTCACATTGAATTTTTTCTTCATCTCATGCTCCCTCTTCTCCCTCTCCTTCTGCTCTTTCCTCTCCCTCCCCTGTTTCTCCTTCAGCTCCTTCTTCTCCTTTTCCAGCCGCTGCTTCTCCTTCTTTTTCAACTCCTTTTCTTCTGACTTCTCGGAGTTGTGCTTCTTATCGCTCCTGCAGAGAGAAGAAATGCACAATACTTGAGAACTGTTTTCTCACAGCGTGTTTAAATAGCATGGGGTGGGGGTGGGATTATAACAGGGAAGCATAAGCAAACTCTGGTTATAAGGAGTGTAAGAATGAAAACTGGAGGAATGGATCCAGAAATAAGAAGAAACTACCTGCCAAACCTGCCAATCTTCGGTTTCTCCTGAACCTGTAAAATAGCCACAAAGAATAAGACTTTATTTGCTTTTCTCCAACATTACGTCATGTCAAAAACCCTTTGAAAAGGTTTAGATTTTGTCACGTTCCAACTGTAGGATTACATCATTTGTGCAGCATGCTTTAAGTATAATCAGATAAACGTTAAATAAAACTGAATGCAGCCCGTCAGAAATGACCTATTTTGTAAATAAACACCACCTGTGTGTTTGTTTACTTCAGCTGTTTAGTAAAAGTCTCAGGGAATTGCTTGAAATCATCAATGCAGAAACAGCATTGTCGGGTTCATAAAATGTAGGTTTTTGCTAAAGAAGAACTGAAATACATAATTATGGATACAATTCCTGCAGAAAGGAGAGACAGTTGAACCCCAGACTCAAACACACTGTCTTCCACTGGACCTCCTCTGCAGAGCGTTTTATTAACAGAACATGGCGCATGGTTACAAACAGAGTATTGTTCTGACAGGACAACTGATCAGTTCATGAAGACAGAATGACGAGGCAGGATGGTCTCCTGACTGGATCATGAGACAGGAGTGGAGCATCCCTTTGCACAAATGTTTTATAAGCACACATTAATTTTATAATCATTGAATAAACCTAACAAGCATCACAAAGATCAAGAGGAACAGCAGACGGGTCAGGAAGAAACACACTGGAAAAACGGTCTAGAAATAATTAAAGATTCCTTAAATGAAGTGTATTTATCCTTAAAATAAGTAGGTAAATGAGATAGTTTGCCAATGGAATGACTATTTTCACTCTTAAAATAAGATAATTAGATAACATACACTTGAAATAAGAAAATGCGATTCTGTTTTCTTATTTTAAATGTAAATTGTCTTGTTCCACTGGCATAATGTGTCTTTTACCTCCTCAATCCAAGAAGAAATGCACTTATTTTAAGAAAATAAATAAATTATATAGATTTAAATTTTTTCCAGTGCATGTTAAGTTGTGTTGAGTTATAAAACAATATTTCCCAAACTTTAAAACATCTTACAGAGCATTGGTAAATTTGTCTGAAAAAATGTAAGATGTATGCAAAGGTCGTCAACAGATCTAATGATATCTATCGGTCAGAATGGCCTAGTTAAAGTCCGCACCTAATCCAATTAAA
>NW_015150914.1:253169-256233 GCF_000732505.1 Cyprinodon variegatus | reverse complement strand
CATGGTTACAAACAGAGTATTGTTCTGACAGAACAATTGATCAGTTCATGAAGACAGAATGCTCCATCAGAATGACGAGGCAGGATGGTCTCCTGACTGCATCATGACACAGGAGTGGAGCATCCCCTCGCACAAATGTTTCATAAGCACACATTAATGTTATAATCACTGAATAAACCTAACAAGCATCACAAAGATCAAGAGGAACAGCAGACGGGTCAGGAAGAAACACACTGGAAAAACGGTCTAGAAATAATTAAAGATGCCTTAAATTAAGTGTATTTATCCTTAAAATGAGTCGGTAAATGAGATAGTTTGCCAATGGAATGACTATTTTCACTCTTAAAATAAGATAATTAGATAACATACACTTGAAATAAGAAAATGCAATTCTGTTTTCTTATTTTAAATGTAAATTGTCTCGTTCCACTGGCATAATGTGTCTTTTACCTCCTCAATCCAAGAAGAAATGCACTTATTTTAAGAAAAGAAAAGACTTATATAGATTTAAATTTTTTCCAGTGCATGTTAAGATGTGATGAGTTATAAAACAATATTTCCCAAACTTTAAAACACCTTAAAGAACATTGGTAAATTTGTCTGAAAAAAATGTAAGATGTATGCAAAGGTCGTCAACAGATCTAATGATATCTATCGGTCAGAATGGCCTAGTTAAAGTCCGCACCTAATCCAATTAAAACATGTGAGGAGTTGTCAAAGAATTAGCTATGATGGTGATGCTAACTCTGGAGGAGCTGGAGAGATTCACAGATCAGGTGGGAGAATCTCAAAAATCTACCTTTTATGGAAAGAAAAAGAAAACTGTTAGTAGTTTGAGACAAACACAAGTGTATTGTGGGGGAGAGATGGCCAATCCTGAGGTTCTGAGTTTGAGCCCCACTCCCACAGACTGCCACTCTGGGTCCTTGAGCAAGACCCTTAACCCCACACTATTATTATTGGTCTATGCGCTAAACATGCAATGCACTAAATCACTAAATATACAGCATCCATCTGCTGAATTGTGGCGGCGCTCTATGAAACTGTGTGGATGATTCTATTCAGCAGGAAATGGGATGCTGCTCAGAGTTTATGTTAATTGATGGAGTCAAATAGAGGTTAGAAAAAAATGTCTAGACGCTACAAAACATTAGAGACGGGGATAAAGATTCACCTTCCAGCAGAAAACCAAACTTCTAAGCAGACAGCTACAGTGAAAACGACACCAAAGAGAGAAAAAATTTCACTCCCATGTAAAAGATGAAAAAGAAGTTTCTGAATATGCAAATCTAGGTGACACAGGTCTGCCCTCCAAAACAGAACTACAGCTGCAACGTGACAAAATATGAAAAAAAAAAGCTGAAGGAGTTCAGCTGGAATAATTCCTACCGTTTCTTGTGTACTCTCAACATATGGGTCTGTGGAGGGAAAAAACAAAACAAAAGGTTAATGCAGAAATCTGAGACAGATTCTTTTAAATAAAATGCTATTAATCTGAAAAAAAAAAAAAATACATGTAGAACATCCCAAATGTTTAAATTATGTCTTGTAAATGCCTGGCTTAAAATGCAGAATATATTCATGCGACAGAGGAGCAGATGCACGCCAGCAAGGTCAGACGTTAAGTTGTGCATTTGCTAAAGGTCAAAACTTTGTAGATTTCTATTTGTTGAATATTCTTTGGTCCATATATAGTATATATGTCTGCTGGTTTCTGTTTTATATAATGGATTTTTTCCCCAGACAATTCTTCAAAATTTAAAAGCCTTTTCTTATATGACTCTTCATGAAATGAGAGTGAATTAGAACCTTGTGGATTGTAGGTAAAGGAGTCAATTTTTGCTAAAGTGGATGAATTGAGTGAGAAGTGATGGATAAGTCTTACTTTTAAGGGTCCCTTTTTGTTTCTTGCCACCGTTCTTCCCCTTCTTTTTCCCAGGAGACGCCCTCACCGCCTCGTACAAGTTTTCATTGCTTTCGTTGCTTTCGTTCAAACTGCTGCGGTATATTGTGTGAGGGCTGTATAGAACAAAATGTTCATTCCACTGAAACATTCAAATCACTTTTTGGAATTCAATTTTAAATGCATTAAAAATAATCTTACTCGTCTTGTGGGGGCAAGTGATTTGGAGCAGCTTGCAGGGGTTGATCCTGCGGAGGATTACATCGGTAGTCATCCTCATGCGGCGTCTCGGTGCGGACCTCAGTTTCTGGCTCACTGATCCCATTGCTATAAAACTCTGGCTGCCGTGGTTCATCTGGAACGTCGGCGCCAGTAAATTCCTCGTTCCCAGACTCAGAAACCGGCAGCTCCTGCGAGAAACCATCCGCCAGATCATCGTACTCGACGGCGTCTGTAGCGTCAGGCTCTGAAAACTCAGGCGGGACAGGAATCTCTGTGCAACAGGAGGGCAGATAAAGGGAAAAGACGTTTTCTATTGAAACTTTACAACAGCAGTCTGCTGGTGAAGGTTCTCAGTCATCAAGGTCATAGTCATTCCAAAAAAGGTCAAATACAATCCACTAGACTTTGTTTCCAATCCTATGCATGAAGCTTTTTCAATTTCAAAATGTCCGAAGTAGTGTTGAGGTCGACCTTATTGAGGAGACCAAAAACAATTCAATTTACATGTTTTCTAAGGCTTTCTTTTTAGAAAACTGACATTTTGAACTGAAAAAGCTTCCTGGATGGGAAGAGAAACGTCTTCAAACTTGGAAACAAAGTCCAGTGGATTGATTTTTTTAACTTTTTTGAGTAAAACAGAAGGGATTTCCAGTGATGGGAGTAACAGCATTGAAAGTAACGGCGTTACTAACGGCGTTACCTGTTTTAGTAACGAGTAATCAAAATTATTACTCTTAGTGTAACTATAGCGCAGTTACCATTGCCAACACCCCGTTACTGCACGTTGCTCAGGTCGCACAATTAACCTTTTTTCATGATAGGACTCGTGCGGAGAGTGAGGAGGACTCCAGCGGCAAAACAGCCTTTTCCAGATGGAAATACCGCTGTTATGTCGAGCTGCGTTTCCCCATCAGATATGGTTTCCCCTAGCCTCGTGAG
>NW_015150914.1:251241-252635 GCF_000732505.1 Cyprinodon variegatus | reverse complement strand
AGAAGTAACTAGTAACTATAACTAATTACTTTTTCAAAGTAACGTGCCCAACACTGCTGATTTCTCAGGCCTATGTTGGTGGATGTGACATTACCTTCAGCAATAAGTGGGGAAGGGGGAGTGAATTCACTCAAGTTGACAGAAGGAGGTCTGTCAGGTTTCTGTGGAGCAGGACCCAGAGTCTCAGGGTCTGGTAGGACCCGTCTGGGTGGTGGAGGCGGAACCACGAGCAGCTCTATGGGCGTGTTAGATCCAATCTCAGTGAGGTTATGCAACACAGGAGAAGCCGTCCCTGTGAGGAAGCACAGCGCATTAATGAAAGGTGTGCTCACCTGCAATATGTTTATACAATCACACCTGTTTGGGTGATTCACACATTAAACAGGTTGGATTTTGATTCAATTTCCTTCGCTCAAATATGTCATGTTTCTGTGACTTTAAAAAAAGCAATGAAACCCTCAGAGCCAATGGGAGCTAAAAGCTATTCAGACAGAACAACATTTTAACTGCTTTTAGCTAATTAAATCAACTTAAAGTGGAGATTAACAGACCTGCTATTCCATGGTGGATTTTAACCATCTGGGTTATATAAAGATGTTAATAAGTTAGCGAGTGTTTTCTCTAACTAGAAAACCAGTTTTACTTCACAAACTTGGGTGATTAACTTCTTAGAAGGTTTTAACCTCTGATGCTGGATTTTGTTTGCAAAGCAGCTCAGAACCATTTAGTGAAACTATATATATATATTATAAGCTTACAGTCACATGTGCAGATGGATATATATATATATATATTGACAAAGATATCAACATTTTAAATGTATAAAATCTAAATCAGTTTATCTGCTGTCAGCTTTCCTCTGCTTTGATGATTTCTCCCCTTTTTTTCTGCAAACTCGTCTTTTGCTACAGATAACAGAACCATTACTTCACTGAACCTCCCTTCTCAAAAATCTAAAGAACTCAACAGCCTCCGCGTTTGAAACAACAAGGAAGACAGACTCTGGAAGTTGTTTTCTTTAGTCAGACATCTGAGAAATAGCAAAGTCTTCCTTGTACTGCTGGTTGGTCTATTTCAGGTTTTCTAACTGAGTTTCTTTCTCCAGAAACCAGGTAATAACATTCTGATCTAACATGTAGGCCCCTCCTCAAACAGATTCTTCAGTAGAATTTGATAGAAATGATGAAAAACAACCATTTAGTTTAAGATAATTGACCAAACGTCAACATGCCATCAGTAAACCTACTTCCATCATGGCTCACTGCAAAAATGATCTCAAAATGAGTAAAAATGTCTTAAATTAAGAGTATTTACCCTTAATTTGAGCAGGTAAATAACATGATTTGCCAATGGAATGAGTATATTTACTCTTAAAATAAGGTATTTAGATATTA